>NW_006436282.1:23726336-23742890 GCF_000325575.1 Pteropus alecto
AAAAAAAAAAAAAGTGCCCCCAAGAAACTCATTCCAGTTTGTGCAACACTTGTGTCAGGAATTTTTTCTTAAATTATTCTCAAAAACCTATTTTGCTGTGTAATTATGACATGATTTCATGTCTTCTGTTACTTTTATGGTAAATCTAAAGGATTCCTTGGAAAACTAGCTAATAATAAATTCAAGGTGTTCTTTTGGACCATTATACCAAAGTGTTAAACTGTGAAGACAGCTTCGTTTCTTTTCCTTCATGTTTTACAAGAAAAATTTAGCAGAAAATGCTCTTGGGAGATCAGATTTGTGTATTTTATTGTTCATAATGAGGATGATTTGAAATAAAAATTATATTATTTTTATTAGGCTTATAGCAGAGTTATAAACATCTCTAATCAAGTTTTTATGATAAACATGCTTTTCTTTTTTTTTAAGGTATTTTTCTCCATTTGTATTGTATGAGGAACAACATGTCTTAAGAGTTTCTAGAGTTTTTAAAATCAGGAGTCATTTCCCTATATCCTCTTTCCTCCTCTCTCTCAAAGCACTGATCTATTCTAAAATTTAGATCCTCAATTGAAAAGGAACTGACATAGATGTGAACAAAAGAGAGCTAATGTATTCCTTGAGGCATGTTTCATCAATCACCTAGTTACTTTAACTAGAGACCGAAAACTGAATCCTCCAGTGTTACATGCTATAGAAGATGCTTGACTTAGGAATATGGATAGTGTGTGCTACCGTTCATTTTTATATATGTTTTATCTCTCTTCTCTTGTTTCAATATGTGGCATATAATTTATACTAATTGCAGAGACAATCGAGATTTTGCCATTTTGCATTTCCTAGCATCATGGCAAGTCTTTTGTTGATGGTTATACATAGTTATGTGAAAATACATGTATATGAATCAATAATTTACCTTCAATGACAGTTATCTGTGTAATGTCTTTCTCTGATACGCCGTTGGTAGAACACAGTTTGGCAATGAGAAAGCAACAGTTGTTAGCGATTTTTGCATTCTTTTGGCAGAGCTGCAACAATTCTCCCACACTCTATCCAGTAGAGATATTAGATGGATAGCTGTACTGTCCTTGCATTTGAGATTTCTTCCTCTGTTTTTACTCTAAGTATTTATTTTCCATCAGCTTGTAACATTGTAACATTGATTGGTACAAGTAATGTATTATTCATGCCATTCTGGTTTCATTCCATTAGTGCTATGAGCATTAGTATTCAGTCTAAAGAGATATGATTATGTCAAGAGCCCTTTGGATCAGCTTGTCCTGTTTTGCATTTGTTTCACATTCATAGAAGAGACTTCTTTTGGACAGTAGATCTTTTTGTTTTGCTGCTGCAAATTGGAATGATATAAGAAGCTAATTTGAAGCTGATTTAAATGTAACCTCTCAAATAATTTTTTAGTTTACAAATAATCATTGTAGCAACTTTGGGACATTTGGAAATGTATAAGGAGGAAAACTAAATCATCTATAATTTCATCCACCTAGTCGCATGTTGATCAATGCTTTGTCTTATAGACTTTAAAAAAAAATTTATTTTAAAAAAGTCATATTCATATTGTATATACAGTTTTGAATATAAGTTTTCTTTAGCATTATCTGTAATAATATTTTGGGAAACGTGATTTTTGATGTATTTATAATAGTTCATTGTTTATCTTTTTCCAACAGTCTTCATTATTAAATATTTATATTTCGCCATGGTTTTATTTTTGTCAATAGTAATACATATCTTTGTTCATATATCGCTGATCATATCTCTGATTATTTCCTTAGGATAGATTTCTAGAAGTGAAATTATTGGGCCAAAGAATTCAAACATTTATAAAGCTCTTCATGCATATTGCCAAACAATTTTCCAAAGACACTGAACCACTGTCTCCTGTTTTGTCAAAAAATTACAATCTTTCTGTTTTAACTTATGTTGCTGTAGTCATTTTTGATGTAAGATTGTATATCTATGTCTTTTCAGAAATACATACATTAAAATAGACAAATTAGGACCTAATTAAAATGAGTCGATGGATGGCTTCCTAAAAACTGCCTGGCATTTTGGCGGGCCGTCTTATCCTAGCATGTAATTTTCTGGACTTAAATTGCTAGGTCCTGTAGCCAAGTGCATGAACAGAAATGTGGTGTAGATCTGAGCTGTCAGGTACCAGCAGTTCTGCTGGTCCGCTGTGGAAGGAGGAGAGCTGCCGTTCACTGCTTCATGAATGATAACTGAGATTCTGTTGTTTTACCTGTGTTTTAATCTAGTTCGTAGAACCATTTAGTGACATAGTTTTTTACTTATAAATATGTTAAAATTAGTAGAAAATCTAGGTAGTCTAATCAAACCAGGTTACAAATGAAACAGCATACCTGTTCATTTCCTCGTTGGATCTTAAGATAATGGAGTCTAAAATGTACAGTGATGGTCATGACATGAGACATGAATTTAAAGTAGCATTGTGGCTTTGACCTTATAAAATATGCAGAAAATTCTAAGTTCCAGGGAAATCTTTTAATTAGAGTGTTGTGACTCTGTTACTTTTTATTTTTAGCCTTCTCTCACGAGACATTTTAAGGAATATTAGTAAATCTCTTATCCTCTATAAAGACTATGTGAAATGAATCATGATTTCTATTCTGTCTAAGCTGGGGAAAGTGCTGTTTTTTGTTGCATTATAAAGTAACCCTAAAACTTGGGCATAACATAAATACTGCGTTTGGGGAAGGTCACTTTAGGTGCTCTTTCTACCTGAACATCTCTCTACAAGTCCTGAATTGGTAGATTTCTCATGGCTGGCGAAGGGAAGGAAGCACTGGGATTATCAAGATACTTGGAGTCATTTAAAAATTTTGTCTGTAACATGTACTGGCTCTATGACCTTTGTCAAGTTCTTAATACTTTCTAAGCCTAGGTTTTCTCATCTGTTAATGAAGGATGATGTTACCTAAAATATTTAAGAGAGTAATGAGTGAAATGCCCCATTCATAGAAGATCCATGTTCCTTTCTTGTCCTTATATGTAGAATAAATGGAAGGTTAGGGTTAGACCAAGGACTTTGTTGAAAGGAACCAAACCATTAAGCATGCATTATGCAGCACTCAGAAAAGTAATACCTTCAAAATGTCTTGGTCCTTCCTCTGCAACACAGATGCATCAATAGATACTGAATTAATTTCAAGCTTAGTATTTTGACAAAGTCCCGTGTTTGCAGCTGTTGGAACCAGTTTGCCTAATTTGCAGGAATCATAATCGTAAATATGTTATTCACAAAACAGCAGTACATGTTCATTATGGAGTCATATTTTCCATAAAAGTCATTAAATTGGTTCCAAGAGGAATTTAGTCTGTTCTTTTGTTACACTGTATTTTTGGTCCCTTCTGTTTCTGATGTGTGAAAACTTAAGTGCTCAGAATAATCGATATGGTTTGGCTGTTCATCACATAGAAGCAAGGGTACTGTGAAAGTTATCAAGGTATTATTTAGGGCCAGACGTAGCCCCAAGTCTTCACTTAGGAGAGGGGGCCTTAGGCCTTCTATGGCCTTCAGCCTTCCCTGTTTCTTTGGTATAGAGAGAGGTAACATATTTTTAGTCTTTTATGGAAAGTACTGTACAAGTACAATTTCAAGATGAGTCAGCCTCCTAACTTCAGTGAAGCTGGAGCCACTACAATTTGGAGCTACCTGATTTAAGCAAGAATTGTTGGTTTGCCATCACTTACTGTCTTCCTGCTACTTAACCCTTTCCTGAGTCCAAGAAATGTGGGAACTCCATAACAAAAAAATATGGCCACTGCTATTGCTATTGATGTGAACTTAGATCATGTTTTTGCATATATAAAATAGTGTATTTGAAGAAACATGGCAATTGATTAAAAATTTCCTTTTGTTACTATTAATGACTGGTGTAATAATCCTTGGACCAGAGAACCAACTTGGAATCATCTAACATCTAACTGCAGATTATTATTGCTCAGAGGGTTAGTTTCTTAAGGATTATATAATTGGCACTTGTAATTACATAACTTATAATCTCATAAACTCTCATACTAGAAATGATGAATAAAAACGTTTGGTTTTTAAAGTCTAAACCAAAGGCATTAGATCCACTGAAATGATTTAAGATCTATTCAAGTCTTGATCCACTGTTAACTCCCAATTTGCCATCACAGCTTTTTAGATCCACCTTGATTATAACATTATAATATTGATTATAACATTTCTGACATTGCATTGCAATCATTCGATTACACATTTGATTCGTTAATAAGGCTGTGATCTATTTAAGGGGATGGGGCCTGTCTTCTTCAGTGATATCTCTAACAGTTAGTTAGTGTCCCCGTTGTTAATAAATGCCAGATAAATGTTTTCCAAATTGTCATGAAATGACTTAAACGTGGAACACTATATAAAGCACTCAAGTTCTAAACCATTAGTAGTCCAAGATCATTTTCTTCTGACTTGTTACTGTGACATGATTTATTTAACAATATTTTGGTGGCGATATTTGAAGGTGAGTGAGGAAATTTTAACAGGTGATTCAAAATATCAGGAATTAGATAAGGAACAGCTTTTGAGTGTTGATTGGAGCAGCCTTCTGGAATTCTTTTCTGGTCATTACAGTCTTGTCCCTGCTTCAGGCCATCTGAAACATTTAATCCTTGTCTAGAGGGGTAATTAGAAAACACCTAATTGAACATCATTTTTGTGGAGGTAAATTGAGTTAGGATTAACTGGAACTTGTTCTTGGTATTACCCTCTTTCATGTTAAGAGTAAGGCTTTTTACAAGAGAAGAGAGAAACATTTTTATAACCTCAGGGTTGGGAAGGATTTCCTAAAGAAGCTCCGAAAAGCACAGCCAGTTCTTAAAAGATTGATAAATTTGACTACATTAAAATATAAAAGTTTCATACAGCAAAGGAAACTATACACAAAATTAAGACAATGTTTTGGATTCATTCCACCAACAAATGAAAATGTAAAGAACTTCATATAAATAAGGAAAACGAACCTAGTAGAAAAAGGAGCAATGTGAAGAAAACTCCAAAAGAGAAAATATAGGTAGCCAAAAAACATTTAAAAATATGCTTAGCCTTGGCAGTAATGAAAGAAATGTAAATTAAAGCCACAGTGAAACTCCATTTCACACATATCAAACCGAAAAAATTTAAAAAATCTGGTAGGATGAAGTGTTGGCAAGTATATGGAGCCATGAGAACTTCCTGTACAGTACTAGTAGGAATACAAATTGGTACAATATTTGGAGAGCACTTAAAATGAAGTAACTAGGGCTACATATGTCAACGTTTAAAACTATCCCAAAAATACAATGTTGACAAAGAATGCAGAAGAATGGTGTGATGTTACAGTTTAACAACATGCAGAACAATCATACATATTAGGGATGCATGTGTAGTAAAGGTCTACGGCCATGCTGTGCAGGGTACTGGTGACCTCCAGGGGAAGAGAAAGGGTAATGTGATAGCAGCAAGGCCCAGAGGGGCTTTGGCTCTATCTAAAATGTTTAATTTCTTAAAATCTCACAAATATGGGACAACGTAAGACTAATAAATGCTGGGTGTTCGCTCTTTTGTTTTCTATACCACCTTGTGTGTTTTACCTACTTCATACTAAAAGGAAAGGATGAAAAAACGCAGTGGAGAATGAATTCTCTGAGGGAAGGTCAGGGAGAGGTCTCTGGAACAGGTGACCTTTAAGCTGGTGTTGAAAAGTACAGTGTGTAGAAGGGCACAGGGTTACGAAATAGCATTTTGTGTTCAGGGACCTATATGCAGTTTGTTATTTCTGCAGTTCTGAGACTGGGGTGTAGATGGAATGAGAACACAGGAAGGTGCTTAGAGGTGAGCCTAGAGGATGATCAGGGCTCAGATCCTATAGGAGGATATTCATTTCCCAAAGCAGGTACATTTTCTTATGCACTGCTATTCTCTACTGCAGTTGAGATAGTCAGTTCATTGTGTTATGATGACTACAGCTCCTGAAAAAGGCTCTGATGACCTTAGTTCATAGCATTTGGTATGTGCTCACAGGATTTTGAGTGCTCTACCGGTGCTTTGGTAGGTGGGCAACCAAGAACGAAAACAGCTTTCTGGCTTTGAGCTGATATACAAACAGCCAGGTACCTGTACTGTTGAGCTGGCTTTATGGTCCACCAGCCCTAAAGCCTGGGACCAGCTCAGGTCTGAGGGACATGCTAGGTGTGGCCCCACTTTCCTTCCCTGCGCCAGCTGGGGGCAGTTTCACCTTCTGTTACTGCTGCCACGCGGCTGTGTTGTTCACATTTTTGTACTCCTCTCTTTGGGTACATTTGTGTGTTTGCGAGAACTTTCTCTCGCAGTGCTCCGGAGCAGCGTTTTGATTTTTGAGCAGCTGCCTGTGCGAGCTCTGTGTTCTGCTCTTATCAGATGGATTTATCTGAGTATCAAAGAATGTCCTTTTACAGTATGAAATTTGGCAAAAATGCTCTTTTCTGTGCCACCCATGATTTTATAGATTTCCATGTTTTCTTTCCCACTTTTCACTATTCCAGACTGAAACATTCCTGTCTCCATAAGGTTAACACTTCTTAAAGGAGCACCTTCCTCTTTAATCTTTTGTGATATCTATCTCAGGGCACAAGAAACTGGCCGTGAGATGGGCCGAGTAGATGAAGTCAGCCTTAGTGGCTAGGTTTTCCATGACGTGCTTATCTGGAGCAGTACACGGTACACCGGGGGAAATCTGATACCAAGTCAGAAAATGTTTTCTGGTGGCATCGTGCAAAATGCTTTGGAGTTTAGGACTGTCAGTTTTCTAGCTAGGTAACCTTGGAAAAGACTCTTAGTATCTCTGACCCATAGGTCATATTTTGAAGGATGGAAATAATAAAATGTCTCATAGAGTTGTGTAGTTTAATTTATTGTAAAATGCATTGTAAATTATGCAGTACCATACAAATATGAGATATTAGTGTCATCAATATTTTTCTTAATGATGTCTAATATTTTTCTGGCCTTTTTGGCTTCATCAATACATGATGCCACTGTGCTCGTAGCTCGACATAGAGTAACTTTCATCCCTATTTTCCTAGTAACCTTCGTTTGGTAAAGAAAGGGTGGATTTTTGGTCTACAGATAAATTATAGCTAGGGGGCATTCTTTTTAACACAGGTTACCCGTGTTGCCTAATCGAGAAGTGTTACCTTTCATGTTAGTACATCTTTTGTTCAAATAGGCTATATGTTAGACCAGTAGATCGAAAAGCAGACTTCTCTTTATAAGAGCCAGAGACATAGATGAAATCCGAATAATAAAAACACATTAGCAGCATTCAAGGACCTTTGGAATGATATATCTGAATACGACAGTGATATAACTCATAATTTAATAAGTGGACATGATCCGTAGGAGGGAGGGGGAAAGAGAGTGAGAGAACTTTCTAGTTCTAGGTTGATGGAAATGGTGTATGTCTTGAGCGTATGTTTGTTCAAACTCACTGAATTGAATACTTAAATTTGTGCATTTTCTGCATATAATCATGCTTCAACAAATAGTAAAAGCAGAAAAATGTTTAAATGGAAAAATGACTAGGTAAGAAAGCAATAATCAAGTGGATACATGTTATCCTAGTATAAATAGAACATCTAATTGTGATGGAAAACAAAGAGAAAAAATTATCAAAATAGGCTGAAGCGGAGTGAATCCAGGAGCGCCCCCTGCGTAGTGGGTTCTCAAGCAGGGCTTCGAGAAGAGGATGAACTGGAGGTTGCTGGAAAGAAGAGAAAGGTCCTTTGAATCCTGGAAACCTGTGTGTGCAAGAGCCTGTAGGGAGCAGGGCGCAAACTAAGGTGGGATGGCAGATTAATTTTCAAATAATTTATGAGGGAGTAGCAATGCTTTAATGTATCTATTCATAAAATGAGAATCCCAGTAACAGTTTGTGGAAACGTAATACAATAATTAGTCACTTAATGATATTTTGGATTACTACTACGTAATGTATGTGTATTTCTTTAGCATGCTCTTTTTGAGATTTTGAGTATTCTGAAGCTTGAGCACACTTATTTTTGCATTTATATCTCTAATATCTCTGTTATACCAGGAGGTTGGTATCCACATGGTTATCATCCCTTTTAATTGCAACTAACGTGCCCTGTGATGACTTTCGTTTCATGTCATTACCTTTTGATTTGTTTTGTTTCCTAAGAATCCATTATGAGGACTTCAGTCTACCTTTCGTAGAGCTAAAAAGTTTAAGATGTGTTAAAGGAATTCCTTTTATAGGTTACCTCAATTCAACCCCTAAAAATTGCCCATCAATTATAGGAATGTTTTCAACCATCCCTGGCATAGACTTCTAAGAAATTTCCATAGTTAGTCAGTTTGACAGTTGAATCGAATCCATGAACTCTTGGTCTAAAAGCTCTTGATACTAATTATTGTATTATGTTTGTCAAAGAACAGGAAAGAGATTAAGATAACAACAGTTTGCATAATTCAAGCTGTAATATAAAGCATAGAAAAAGAGCAGTGTGGTTTGTGGTATGTAAGCTATACGTAGAATACAAGTATGAACTTTTTAAATGTAAATGTTCTCAGGAAAATATCAGTGGCGTGTATTTAAAGTACTTTGGAGACGGTTCACCAAATTATTATATTTGTGGTGGAATTGGAGTGAAAATTGATAATTTTAGAAAGTTTTTAAAATACAAACTGAGGGATTACAATTGATTAAAATGGAAGCAGGTCCATTTTTATCCGAAAAAGTATTACTGTCTTTTGGTTGGGAAGGAAAAGGTAATTAGCACCTCGCAAATCAATAGGAATGAAGGGAAGCTCCACTTTAAATACACCAAATTTAAGGATTATTGTTCCTCACAGTTAACCCTGGTCAGAGTTATAAGCTACTTTCGCCTGGATTTGTCCTTGTCCAATCTTCACACTTTGTAAGTATAGGGAGAAAAAATATTCCTAAGAAATAGTTTTGAAACTGTGAAAGTCTGTTGGAAACATAAAGCATTTTTGGCATCTTACATGTCACGTGTGAAAAGTTAATGAAATTGATTTTTACGACTAGCTAATGGAATTGGTCTCATTATTCTACTGTCGCACCTTATGTGTGGGTAGATCATCTACTCATTTTTTTTTAGGCAAGGCAACCCTTGGTTGACCTCACAGATTGCAAAGACCATGTCAACTTATAATCCCTTATTATTTATTTTATTTTTTATGCCTACAGCACCTCGTCTTCCTAGGTGGTCTCCCATCCAAGTACTAACCAAGCCCGACCCTGCTTAGCTTCTGAGATCACATGGGATCGAGCTTGTTCAGGGTGGCATGGCCGTAGACCATCTAATCATTTGTGTGTGTGTGTGTGTGTGTGAAAAATTATGACTTTTGTGGTTGGACTGGCAATATTATTAAGAATTTATGAATTGGAGACTGATTTTGATAAAATCGACTTTGTCTTAAGCCACATGCCTTAACAACCAAACCTTTTAGTCTGTATCTGTTCACTAGAATTCCTTGATTTGGGTTTGAAAAAAAATGGAGATAGGAAAAGAGACTTGCTGGTCATTATGTCTGCTAGTTCATAAAAGGAAATATGGAAAATTTCATCCCTGCATCTTCTGAAGCTTGGCTAATGAAGGACTAGTTTTGTCACAGGGATTCTCTTAAAATCAGATAACCTGTCTTCCATGCCCCTCACTGTCACTCCGGGATTGTGAACATTATCCTTTTCTGTGGACTACATGCTTTAAATGTTGTTTGTCTACAAGGACATTATATCATTATAGAACATATTTTTATTAATACCACATAGAATCTACATATAAAAGTTTCTGATTAATGTAAAATAATCTTTATTGCTACAAAGAGACTTAACATTTTACTATACTTCGGAAGCCATATTATACATAAAAACGCATGTTCCATCATTTAAAAAAATACTGAAAATAACTTAATTCTCCAATTTGACCTGTAAGGATATTGGAGCCACTTTTTATAGTTTCGTTAGCAAGTATTGATGTATAATCAAGCCAAAATTGGGTACATATGACACCAGGCCCTATGTGAACATGGATTATAACTTTTTCAAAGTGTCATTACTTGAGACAAGTTTAGGGCAAGGAAGTGAATACCTGAGAAAAGAAATCAGCAGATGTTTATGAGTTACCAAAACAAAGAGTTCAAACTGTGCTCACCACTAGTAGAAGCATTTAAAAAATTAGAGAAGGTGTTTGAATTGATGAGCTGTTTGAATTGGTCCTCTGACCTCTGAAATGACCTTTCCCATTACCTCCTCAGGTTTGAAAGATAATTACTGTCCTCTTCTTTCCCCCCTAAGGCAACGCTGGCCAGAATTTCACCCTTTCCTTTTGAAGGGTGATTCCCTGGTGCAGTGTAGTGGGTCAGGATATGACCTTGCACATCTGCATTTCACTAGGACCACCAAACAGAGATGGCCACCACTGTCGCTGGCTTTGGATGGGGGTTTGGGGAGGTACCTCCCCCCATCCAAACCAGTCTGTACCTTGATAAGTTCTACCAGCAGGAGGATCATTCTCTTCTGCCCTAAGACTGTTTTTTTTTTTTTTAATTGTCAGTTTTGGAGAACAATAACTATTATTCAAGGAGATAAAAATAAGTTAGTCGAAAGTAGTCTAATATGATAGTTATTTCTTATGCTATAGATTATTTAAAGTTTCTCCTATTTTTCAACATGTTTACATATCGTCTTATCTTCATAATACTTCTGGAGTTGCAGTAGTGAGCAGTTTAATCGGGTCATATAAATTTCTTGTACACTGCTAAGGACTTTAATTGGAAATATAATAAATCCTTTAAGTAAGGACTAGTCATTATAGCAAGCTGATTGCAACAGCTAAATGTTCACATTAAACTAAAGTGAGATATAAACACTCCTTTGTAACTTCCATGTCATGATAACACACAGATGTCTTGGCTCCAAGAACACGTGTATTAACGTGTTGGATTTATGCCAGGGTTGAGACTTAGTGATCTTAAGTAAGAGCCGAGAACATCGCATGATGGGAGGTCAAGCCAACTCTTTTTTATTACGAGAATTCTCGTTCATGCTTTGGGCTCTGTCCCTGGTGAAGAGTCAATGCCCAGTACAGTCTATTCTCCTTCACTATACTTTAAGATTTCTTACAACTAAAGATAAAGCCTTATCAGTACATGAAGACGTTAAGATATAAGTTGAAAATCTTGCGGAAGACTCTTACTTTAGGGCAAGTAGTGGCTGGTTTAGTTGCTTCAAGAACTGTTGGATTTTCCACAGTATTTAGTTACCTGGGGGAAGCCGAGAGTGTACATTGCGTCTTGCTCTGTGTTTAAAGAAATCGTGTGCATGTTGGAGAGAAGTGAGTGGAGGAGGGAGAGGAAGAGGAGGAGCAAGGCTGCATGCTAGGTCAGAGCCCAGGTCAGATTTTGAATTTCGATGAGTCTGTTCTCTGTTGGAAATGAATCCATGTAAGGACCCCTCCCTGTAGGGGGAGGATGAGCCTGGACTTCAGGGGCGGAAAGCACTGACGGACATGTTTCTAGATGCAAATGCCAGTGGAGGTTGAACTGTGCTGGCCTTTCTATGAGAACTGTTACTATTTCCGTTAGTGCTCTGATTACAGAATTGCATGTTTTGAGTGGTCTTCCCATAATCCCTCCCCGCCCCCTGCCATCAGCACTGTTATTTTCAGTAAGCGTTTTCGCAGAATGGGCAATTTTGTAGAAACACATGTATTGCGTTTTTATCAAAACTGCTGGTATTCCATAGTATCTACTCAGTAAATTACTTGCATGTTGGTGTATAAAGTTAAATTTTGTCATAAGACCTTTGTGATCTGATTGAGAAGCTGGGACGTAAAAAATTTATGCTGTTATCATTGGAATATTCTTTGTTTATTAAATTGCTCATCACTTTGTTGAAACTATTTTCACTTATCTAAATGGTATTAATATATTTGTGAAGCAGGTAATGCATAATTGCATTATTATTCTTTCAAATAACATATTAAGACCTAAAACCTCAAATTTAAATTTATTTGACGTGAGAGGGGGCACTACCAGCGTATGGTTGTTTGAGATTAAAACAGCAGCAACAACAAAGCAACAACTTTTATCATAGAGACAGAGTTGCAATACTTTGACGGGGCAAAGGGGGTCAAATATGTGGTGACAGAAAGAAATCTAACTATGGGAGGTGAACACACAGTGTAAATATATATATATGCCTTGCTGTTTAAGTGCACAGATAAAGCTTATTGGATTTCGTTAACCAATGTCAACATAAAAAATTAAATTAAATTAAATTAAAAAAAAATTGAAATACTTCGTACGTGAATAACAGAGGCCCTAAAAGTTATTCTGTGTGCAGTATTGTAAGCAAAGAGAATAACTTACATGAACCAAAAGTTCCTATGTTCCTATATGTAATATCAGGGTCCAATTTTGAGTCCACAGAATTGGTTAATATCTTGATATTAAATGTTAAATTAATATTTAGGTATTAACTAATTAGTTATTAATATGATTAATGTTAATAATAAAATTAAATGTTAAAGCTATTATCTTGAAAGACCTCAAAATTCCTTTACAGTGTTAAGTATAATAACTGTCATCATATCTGAAACCAGGCAAATGTTAGGTATCGATCGGATACTTGTTCAGGACCATGATCATATTTGAGAAACAGCTGGGTTTTCTTAGAAACCAAGTGTTTGGTCAAGAAAAAGCAGCAAACGATTAAATGAGAGAGTGTCTCGGTTTCTGCTGTCTTCATTGTCCGTATGTATTTCTTTTATTCCATCAAAAAGACGATAGCACAGTTTTCAGCATCAGCCGCTTCCTCCTGTGTTACTGGGGTGAGTGGGGAGCAGCGCCAGCAAGGAAACTTGGATCGCTTGCCTTCCCGTTCCCCTGCTGAGAAGTGCACTGGTCCCCAGATAGGATCTGGTGTTGAGCGTATCAGAGGGCGTCCAGCTGGCATCTGGACAGGGCCTGAACATGTGGAGAACAGATTTAGTCTGCTGACTGTGAGGCTCATTTCACCCTACACTAGGCCAGAGGTGGCAAGCCTTGCTATCGAGAGAAGATCGCTTACTAGTTTAGGGAGGGAAAAATAAGAGAGGCCAAACATGGGCGGTAAGAAACAATGAGCATAGGAGATAAACAAAGGAGCATGTCACAGTATCAGAGTTTCAGATCGAACCAAAGAAGCATCCGTCCAAAGACCATGCAAGTAATTTTAGGATTGTGTTTCTTACACATTATTCTGGAGGAAGAACCAGAAAAACAGAGATTGCTAAAGACGGGCAGAGGAGGCCGAGCAGAGTATCCCACTTCATGGCCGCTGGCAGTCCTCTCCTGTCACTGCCAGGCCAGATGGCCACAGACTGGCACTGGAACCAGAGGCCTGGGATTCGCAGTTAATTACTGAAGCTGCAGGCAGGCAGTCGCAGCGGACACCTCGCAAAGAAACGGACTTCCAGGGCAGGTAGTCCTGTCAGACACGGTATTTCAGAGGACGAATCTAACTGCAATTAGCATTTGCAATACTTTATACATTAAATTCTAATAATAAATAAAAATCTTCATTTTCAGTAGTCATGACTTGAATTGACTTTGAGTATTGTTCTAACATTAAAAAAGTTTGCATATAGATAATTTAGATTTGTTTTGGATGCTTATTAGGTTGGTTATGTTTCCAAAACGACTTTCCCCATAAGTATGTTCCTTAATTTGCTCCTGGATCTATTTGTTGTTGTTTTACAGAAATTTACCGTTGATCTGTTCAATATTTTCTTGATGTCTGTGGAACGATTAGGTTGGTGATCTGAGATGGCTGCTATTGGGTCATGTGTCTACTAGAGAACTGTGATTTTTAAATCAGTGCTGACTTTGGATAGCTTTTGCTCCAAGTACAGTAAATACATTATTTTGGGGAGTTTCTAAAAAAATTTAAATAATCATAGCTGATTTTAATGAAGAAGTAAAGGCGGATATACGTTGTTCAGGGATTTCAGGCTGTTTGCGTGGTATCTAGCATCCCTTTTCTTATTAGTAGAGCTCCAGTTTTATTTGGGTAAAGGAGGGGGTGGACATAGTTTAATTGGTACCTAGTTAAAAAAAAAAAACAACTCCATTTTCTAGGCTCCCTTTCAGCGTAGAGCGGACGCGTTCCACGGTTCTGGCCAGCGAGCTGGAAGTGGAAGGCCTCGTGCCTTCTTCGATGTTCCATCCCTCTGATTCCTGGCTGCCAGATTTCTGGCCTCTGTTGGCCCTGATAGCTGCAGTGTTGCCCATCACATGGGAAAACAGGGACTTGCCCTGATGGGTGTGTGTGCTAGTGCCAGACTATCCTTTGGCCCCCAAATGCCCTTACCTCAGCTTTGCTCAGACCTCCAGATACGTCCCCAGCTCAGGCCTCTCTCCCTCCTTTGTTCTATAGCCTTTCTGGTGTCCTACACACATTCTCTTGGGCTGGAGTTGGTCTTTCAGATTGAGATGTGGTCCATTTTTCTGGATGCATTCCCTTTTTCTTGGCCATTTTCCACTTCAGGGACTCTGTGTGTAGTCTCTCATCGCGGTCGACAGGGCAGGATGGGTTAGAGGTTCAGAACAGTGGCTCTAGAATATGACAGACCTGGATTTGAATACTGGGAGCTACTAAATGTTCCCCAGTTTCCTGCGCTAGATGATGAGGATGATAGTACATATCTCATGATACTGTTGTAAGGATTAAATGAAGTAATACTTGTAAGGCATTTGGCCCAAAGCCTGAGCATGTAGCAAGTACTCAGTAAAGTTGAAATGATTTTATATGATAATGATGATTATTGTAAACAGAAAACAAACAGTGAATAGAGTAATTTCTTCTAAAGAGTAGGGACCTAAGACAGTCTGATCATACGGTATCAGAACTGGTGCCAAATCCGCGAGCCTAAGAGCCTGTGGGGCAGGACCCGCGTCGGTCTCGTTCACTGCTGCTTCCCTGTATCTGACACAGAGCTTGGCAAAGAGCACCATTTAGTGAACATTTAATTTACATCAGTCCCTTTGAAGTGCCTTATGTATATTAACTCATTTCCTTCCGTAGAACAGTGGGGTTGGTAGTATTATTACCCCCATTTTGGAGATAAATTCAAGTCTAGAGGATTTAAGTAATTAGCCGCAGGTCACATATCTCACCTGGCCGAGTAGGATACCAGTAGTCTGGATCCAGAGTTGCACTGCCTTCCAATGAATATTCATTAGATGCATGAGGGAAGGAGAGGAGGGAGAAAAGATACAAAAAATCCTGTATCTTGACTCTTTGTATTCAAGGTCTTTTGTAGTCGTTGCATGTAGAACTGGGCTTTGCCACTACTTTAGAAAGTGGTGTCAGCCCTGAAAGATGGCTTTGGGGAGAACCATGATGCACTGTTTGTTCCCTGGGGCTTCTGTAAGGTCAGCAGTCAAGGAGCGTGAACATGAATTACCACCCTCAGCAAATAGATCGCTAACAAAACAGTGCCGGCTACAGATAGTGTCCAATATATGGGCAGACTGGCCTTCTAAAACGTGGAATTTCTCTGTAATAAATACCTGAGTCACCCAGTAGAGTAGCTGGATTAGTTCTGGGGCCTATATCCTGGGAGAGGCGTTGGGGGCTGGGTGGAGAGAGGTCTCAATGATGGGATGCCAGCATGGAGGGCTGAGAATGGCCTCAAGTTTTACTATTTTTGAGAAATGTACTATTTTTGAAAAATTCCTACAGTTTAAATAAGATTTTGTTCCATCAGAGAACGTAGCACGTGTTTGTGTCAGAGTGCGAAGATATTTTTCAGGACATGTTTCTCCATACGTAATCTAGAAATAAAAGTAAGCAGCCCGACAAATTGAATTCGTTATGCCCGTCTCCTTTTTACCACAGGAGTTAAGAAAACAAATTGTATCATGTTTGGCCAATAATAGAAGTCGTGCTTTCTTAAACACTAGTTTATGGAATTGAGTTTATTTCCAAGTTTCCATCTGCACAGTAACACTGTCTTTCTGAAGCTCAGCTCTTCTTCTCCCTCACTAAGAACCACAGCCCTTTGAACAATCAAAATAATGTTCACAAAGCCCTTGCACTTTATTCAGAGGAGAGCCTGGTCCACCTTCACTTTGCCGTAACTGCTGTCTGACCTGGGCACAGTTACCCAGCCTACTGATGCTTCGGTGTTCTCCTTCTCTAGTGCGGATGCTCTCACCCTTATGAGGTTGTTTGGGGATTAAGTGACATAGTGGACACAAAACTCTGAATATAATGCATGGAGCGTACTAAGTGCTCAGTAAATGGTATTTATTATTACTAAAAATAATATGTTCTTAATGTTTCATGTGTTTCAAAAGCCACAGTGGAATAAATTAATAAGTTATGAAGTAAGAGGGTTATTATAGGAAGACATTATAGCATCAGTGGTAACAACTGATTGTGTCATAGGAAGAAAAGACGGAAACTATAAAATTAGTTACAAGAACAATTGTGCATAGTTATAACC
>NW_006436282.1:23743072-23749089 GCF_000325575.1 Pteropus alecto
GAAAGAGCTTTCCACCCCTTCGTAATTTCTCTCAGCTGAATAAATGTACAGCCCGATACAGCAATTGATGTTCACGATAGTGACTTCTTTGAGTCATCAGGAAAAGATTAAATTACATGAAGTATATTCCATTTAAGAAGCTGGTGAGGTTGGAGCACGATTTAGAAAGGTTTTTTTTTCAAAATAGTGCCTGTTTAACTAATGGATCTGCAAACGCTCTGCTTATCTAAAAATCCCTGCTGTTCTCTATGACTGAGATTTTAAAGGACCGGAGATCAGGCTGCATCTCCGCGGCAGGGCTGGAGTAAGAACGGCAGTGCCATCGGACAAGACGTGCCGTCTGTGCTTCTCAGATGATGTAATGT
The DNA here is from genome assembly GCF_000325575.1 of Pteropus alecto. NCBI lineage: Eukaryota > Metazoa > Chordata > Mammalia > Chiroptera > Pteropodidae > Pteropus > Pteropus alecto. The sequence goes on from NW_006436282.1 coordinate 23,743,438, forward strand.
TCTGGAGGATTCACGTTCTCTGACTCCGTTAACAAAGCAGCTGAGCTCCAGGGAAGAAGGCGCTAAGTGGCTCTTGCTGGCTGACAGGCCCGGCTGGATTTAAATACATGTTACTCTGGACTTAAGCAGGATTGAAGAGCCTTTTGGCTCTTCACTGAGGGTCGGAGCTCCCCCTCACCCCTTCCTCCTTGTTCTGCATGGAAGCAGTCTTGTAGAGTGGTCAAGAGTGTGGGCTTTGACATCTATCAGTTAGGGATCGTTTGGGCTGTAAGTAACAGAAATCCAACTCAGACTGGTTTCAACAATAAGGCAATGTGTGGGTTCATGTAACTCGAAGTCCAGAGGATTGAGGGTTGTCTGTCTAGTTAGTGGCTTCCATTCTGTTGTCCTGTGCCTCACTTGGCTTTGCTTCCTCTGTGTTTCGGTCTCATCCTCAGGCTGGTAGTAGGGAGATGTGCACAGCGGTGCTGGATCCCACAGCAGCACGTGACATCTAGAGGCTTAGCCTTGGAAGAAATGAACCGCAAGAAGCCTCTAGAAGACTTTTTCTTATTTCTCTCTGGCCTTTATTGGGTTACCTACTCATTTTAGAAGCCATCTCTGATGCTGGAGGAATGTTAAATGTTTGGTAGCTTAGGCCAGATCCCTGAATTAGTCACTGCCATGGGGGATAGGATTATCATGATTGGTTTGGACAAATGGTTTACCTGTAGTGCTGGAGTCAAACCACCTAAATCACAGTGGCTGCTGTGCTGTGGGTGAATAGGTGTTGGGGATAACACAGTATTCTCTCTGGAGTCAGACAGAGTTCTCACATTTCAGCTCTGCCCTTCACTAGCTGCAGGCCCCAGCCTCACATTGGTGGGGCCCGAGGGAAGAATACAAATGATAGCTCGTATACTCCATGTCAAAACATTTTTACAAGTGACGAATCAAGCCAGTTTGTCCTTCCCTGACAGATATGCCTTTATAGTGCTCTGGAAGGTTATGTTTGACTTTGCATTCTTGGATCCTTCGGAGTTCTGCCTGTAGTCCGTGTCTCTAGCCTGCGCCGCCGCCTCCCCCACACTGCAGAGTGTTGACATTGTCAGCCCACAAGGCCAGGCTGTGTCTTTCCCATCCAAAAAGCCACCTCTTGTCCATACCTGAGGCCTAGGCATCTGGGCATGTGACACCTGCTATATAGTCAGCCCTTGGGGAATGACTTGGGGAAGAGACCCACAGAAGCCCTGGAGGTGAGCTTGGAGAAGTTTGGGCAGGTAATTCCAAGCCAATCAGAGCATGTGTAGAAGGGAAATGCAAGACTCTTGGTTGATACATGCCCTTGGCCTTACAGATTGTCGTACCAATGGGTAGGGGGTGGGGTGGGGGAGAGGAAGATAGCTGTGCTATGGCCTTTCTGAACTCGAGACCTAGGTAAAGGCCCATCTTCCTGGTATGAGGGCAGTTCTGATGAGCTGGAGGACCACAGGCAAGGGACCATTCCCTGAGACTCAGTTTTCTTCTGTAAGGGGAGACAGTACCGGTAATATCCAGTTCATCAGGTTGCGAGGGGTGAGATGAGCGACGCAGGATCACTGACTGCCAGCTGCCCTTAGTGTCCTGCTGCATTCCGGGGGCAGGTGTTGCCTGGCTGTAACACCCGTTAATAGGCAGGGTTCGAGCAAGTGGCTCCATCTCCTCGAACATCACTTCCTCATCTTTAAAATTCGGATGGCGATGTCTAACTGGGAGCTGATGATGGATGCAGTGGGAGAGAACATAAAGCACACAGCAGCAAAGCCTCCGTAGCCGTCTCAACTGTCAGGAAACTAATGTGTTTCTGATGAGATAAGGTAGAGGTTTAGTACTTCTGCTGCCCTCCGTAATTTTCCAGCTAAAACTTTCCAGGTAAAATTTGCTTCTGACCAGATAATTTGTTCATTCTTCAAAGGAAGTCAGAAAGAAAGAAAAAAGCCAGAAAGATAAATTTGACACATTATCCCCATTTTCTTTCTTTCTTTCTCCAAATATTGCTGTCACGTCCCACCTGTACTAAAGGCAGTCTGACAAAGTCTTGTTTTTCGTAGACTTTCTTTCAACCAGATTTTCCCCAGAGCTACAATGAACAGGCTACCATAACATTAGAGACGTGGTGTGGTAACCGGGGTGTCAACTTTCTTAAAAAAAGGGCAACCTCTGAATTGGGGTTCTGACCAACAAGACGAGAGCCACAGGGGACAGTAAGACAGATCTGGGCTGGCCTCTTTTGTGTTCTGTTTTAACAGCGCTGTTAGTGGTTGCTTACTTAGCTCAACACATTTTGTTACCAGATGAAGAAAGAGGAAATAGTTTATTTAATTAGTAGTATTGAGTAAGTCAATATATCTGCCTTTTATATATTTAATAACAAGCAATTTCAGAAATATTTGGAATATGTGGAGATAATGAAATTATTGCGATGGGGAAAAATTCATCATTAAAGCAGAAGCATGGGATCACACACACACACACACACACACACACACACACAAAGAGCCCATTAATGCAAGATGTGGTGTTTATGTAATATTAGTATTCTTTGATAAACAGTTTTTTTAAATCATAGAGATAACAGATATTTCAGATATTTTTAGTTACAGTACACACAGGGCAGGCGACCAAGTGCCCTGGAACTGATTAAGGGATGGTAAGTTTTAAAATGTAAGTTCTAAGTTTAAATACTTTAAACTATTAGGTAACTTCAAATTTCTCACACTTTGAATTTAAACGTGGGTACTGGAATTAATTCCATATTAAAGGAAAAACATGTATTTAATTAAGAAAACATCGCTTTCACAGTGGCAGCTGTGTTGCTGTAATTGTAAATGGAAAGACACACAACGAAAGAAACAAGTGTCTCCTCTGTAGCATCTTTCCCCTTTACCGTGTGCCTGCACTGATCTTACTGGTCTAATACAGAGCGTCATGTTTAAGGTGTAGTTGGAAGACTCTTTTACTTTGCTGTAGGTAAGTTAGAAGAACAAAACTCAACTCAGAACTAGAATTTCCCTAGTTTTTTCTTTCTCTCCCCTGAAAGTGTTTGTTTTCAGCATCTTAGATATGGGTAAATAAATGTCTTTTCCAGATAAAATGGAACGTTTAGGATCGCTATCATAAATAACAAAACTGTGAATGTAGGATCACACTAAATAATGTCACTGCATTTCCTACAGTGTCAGATGGAGCTTTGATGAAAAACTGGCAAGATGCAACATCATCTAAAAAGTTCAAGTTTTTAACAGGCCATAAATAGAATGATTACCAATTATCTTTAAAACCGATTTCCTATGACATGATTTTTCTGAATAAAATGTTTGTAGAACAAACGGGTCACACTGTTAATGAGAATGACGAGTAAATACCTCCGGCCAGGACTTGGTTTCCGTGGTGCCTGGTGGAGAATGTGTGTGCGACCTCTCGGAGGCAGCCGCAGGTGACCCCACAGCTATTCCAAAGCTAGTTTTTTGGGAGATAGATTAGGGTTTATCCCTGTGCCCTCTTCTCTGGCTTCTGCGGGCCTCTTCAGACATTGTTTACAGAGAGGGTCATCTTTCTGGAAAATCCATGGGACATACTGATGAATGAGTCACAGAAACACTTATCTTTGTAATACTAAGAGTTCTTGGTAAGAGGCCTCATATTTTCCTAAGGTACAAGGAGAATGTCAAGAATGAAATAAATTAACTTACGCTTGCTCAGAGAAGTTTTTACCTCCACAAAACTAGTCTCTCATTGATACACTTTGTGAAATGGGCTGGGGCAGATTGGGGGGCCCTTCTTCCGCTTGCCCTGAGGGCAAGATTTTAAGACTTTCTCTGGACCAAAGAATAAGGGTTCATGAATCTCAGCTAACGCTAATTTTTAAATAAGCCTTTCCACTATCAGTGAGAAATGCCATCATACTAATTTCCATTCATTAAGGGATCAGATACTGTTAGAAATTTATTTGTGGATGGAATAGATATTTTTGTAATTAAAATGTTTCACAGAATATACAGAAAGCATGTATCTTAGGATAGTCTTCGGCGTTTTCCTTAGCCAGTGATAATTTCGAACATGTCGAGAAACGTGAAAGATTTACATGTGGCAAAACTATAGTGAAATTGTCTGAGAAGAGTGTTATTTAAAGACCCCACTATCTCTATTTAGAGTTTAAAGATACAATTTAACTTTTATTTAACAACTTTTCGCCAATGCTCTTAAAGTGTCTCTTCTGTAAATTACCCTATCATTTGCCAAATACTTGCCATTTATAGATCAATAAAAGTCTAAAGAGGTTAAGTGACTTGTCAAAATAACACAGCAAGCGGCAGAATCAGAAGATTTGAGCCTTTTAATTTCTAGTCTTTGCTCTGAGACAATTAGCGAGTTCTCCTCTGAGCTCAGCACAAGACAATTTAAATGGAGATTCCAGGTGCACTTTGTAAAAGCGACAGTTGTCTGGCTTGGATGAATATGTACTTCTTTTTATTTCTTTTTTTTTTTTTTGAATAGTACTTGTTAAAGAAAATGTCTGGTTTTGGCTAAACTGTTTATGTCACTCTTTATCTAAGAAGGAATGTAAAACTCAGCCGAAGGAACGGTGAATGGAACACATCTGTAAAGCTGATTTTCTGAATTAGAGAAAAAAAGTGAAAGATCAAACAAGTTTCTTTTACCTTTTAAAAACATTTTCAGAACATTGCGCCAGTGTGCCTATTAATCATTTGACCCATAAGTTTCTTCTTTGAGAGTATCTAACATCAGTATATGTAATTAGACTCGTGCTTAAAGTTTTAGTCCAGTTTAAGAATTTGTAGAATTAGCTTACTGTTTTGGAGAGGTGTTTTGATGAACTATTCTGTACTCATTTCTCTTTGTGAAAAATCCTTCTCTGCTTTTTGGCTAAAAGAGGTAACAAGAAGCTAAGGATTGCAGCTAATTGTCTAGAACACAGAAATCCAGTTCTGAAGGAAGCCAAAAGAATCACACTGGGTTTGGCACAAGGTGTAACGAAAGTGGTGTCTGTTAATGATACGTTCCTGTCCATAAACAGGTGTTTGCCCAAGGGGACTATGCTTGCACTTCCTCGCGGGTCTTATGGAAGAGAGTTCCCCCGGCATCGGTGAACATCGCTGTTTCACACCCCAGATATGGTGCGGCAGTTCTTTTAGCTGCTCTGGGTTCAGCGGAAGAGACGGGATTCCAGAAACTCCCTCCTTATTTGCTGTTTCTGAGTTTAATCGGAAGGTGGTTGTCCCTGTCCTTAATCGAACTGCTCCTCAGCCCAGTGTCACTGAGTGACAGCTTTTGTGCAGTGTGCCAAGCACTAGGCCTTTCTCTTTCCTGCTACAGGCTTTTTGGCAGCAGTGGGAATGGAGTTAGGGGATCGCTGGGGGAGGGGGGGCACGACACTAAAACAGTCCTTCAAAAGGCCTCACTGCTGGTTGCTAAGGGGGAAGGGAGAGGGGGAACGTTCAGGAACCAGCTCCTTGCCCCTGAGCTCCTTCTTCCCGTCGCCACGTTGGCTCCTTGGACCAGCCAGCATCTCGCAGCCTTGTTCTGTCAGTTCGTTTGCCTGGCCATCAAGTTTTATTTAGTTCGTCATTTTGGAAGTTGCTTTAGAGCATGGTTCTCGATGTGGGGAGAGGA
>NW_006436282.1:23749755-23765409 GCF_000325575.1 Pteropus alecto
TTGTCACAGCTAGGGAGGGGGAAGACGATGCTGTTGGTGTCTGGTGGGTAAAGGCCAGTGATGAAGCTAAACGTCCTGATGCACACATGACAGCACCCCTCAAGCATCGCACCCAACTTGTCAGTAGTCCTGACATTGGGAAACTGCTCCAGGTGAAGAAATTGAAAGGCTTTTGAAAGAATTGGCCTATTTCTGTAAATTCATAGCTGGTTTGCGCAACCAGATATTCAGAGTATCTCGCTCCATGCGGCCAAGGCACTGGGCTGTCTCCGTTTTGGTTTGTTTTGAGCGCTTCCTTAGTTTCTGCCGCTACAAGATGCTCGGGGCTCATCTTGTGTATTTCCTGCCCCGGTCCTGGAACCAGCTGTTTCTCCGAGGAGCCCAGTTCTCTTTAATGGGGAGCAGAATTGTAAACCAAGGTCTGGGTGCTGGGTGTGCTCATTGGCACTGAGTTTTTTAAACTCCATAATTTAAACTTAGTTTGTTTATTAGGTCAGTTTTCAAACTTTGGGCTTTACCACATATATGTGGGTGGACCTTAAAAATACTTTTTTGTTCGAGCTTATGCATTAAAATTATCCAAGTAATAGTGACATTTGAAATGACATTTTTATAAATAAATGAAGTTTCTGGTGATGTGATTCGTAAAATATATTTCCTTGTTTAATACAGAATACATACTGCTGGCATTTGAGACTTCTTTGCCTGAAGTCAGCTTTTGTCACCGAACAGTTACTGTATACGGTTTCATTTACTTTTGTTCCGTAGCCTCCTTTCCTTCCGTAGCTGGCAGGTGCTCAGCCCTGCGTGGTCTGCATACAGATAATTCGTTCTGAACGTGTGAGTGTCTGCACAGTGGTGAGCCTTTCTGTAAGAGTTCTGTTGTGATTAAGTAAAATTTATATGGTAGTCTTCAGTCTTTCATTAGTCAATGTCGATTTCTCTGTAAAAATTTAAGTTTTTAAATGATCATAAGATGATTTATAACATTTCCTGGCTTTCTTATTTAAAAAAACTGTCTTCTAGACCCGCGATTGAGCTACATAACTTGACAGAATTTTCTCTTTAAGTGACATCACTGACTTTTAAAATATTTCTTGTACAAGTGAAAATAATTTTGGTTTTTAAACAAAACAGTGAAATGATATTTTTCCTTTAACTTAAATGGTTATTTATATGTATTGAGAGAACTCTTTGAGATTTACTTAGACACAGGTTTTACAATTTATCACACTTTAAGTATACATATAAAGAAAAATATAAACAAAATAAATTGTTTAAGATATTCTTGAAACTTTTTCACATTTAGCATCTATTTGTGATCAGTTTTAAACTTAGAGCTGTCAGTGTATGTATTTTTCCAAATAATACTGTTCTCTGTGTCCTCAGAAGTTTTGGTGTTGTAGCATTATTGAAAAATAATTTATTGAGAGGAAATTCACTGAAAATAAATCATTTTAGAATGAAAAATTCATTGGCATTTAGTATATTCACCTCTGTCTAGTTCCAAAAAATTTCTATCACTCCAAAGAAAAACTTCTTACCTATTGAGCTATATATCTCTGTTGCCACTTCTCCCTAGGCCCTGGCAACCACCTGTCTGAGTTCTGTCTCTATGAATTTATCTATCCTGGATATGTCATCTAAGTGAAATCATGTAATATGTGACATTTTGTGTCTGACTTCTTTCATTTAGCATGATGTTTTGGAAGTTAATCCACATCGTAACATATATCAGTACTTCATTTCTTTTTATGGCTGAGTAATATTTCATTGTATGGTTTATGAATTTTTTTACTCATTTATTTGTCAATGGACATTTGGATCATTTCCAGCTTTTGTGGCTATTGTGACCAGTGCTGCTGTGAACATGTGTGTATATTTACTTTTTTGAACACCTGTTTTCAGTTCTTTTGGGTAATCACCTAGGAGTTGGATCATATGGTAATTTTATGTTTAACTTTTTGAGGAACCATCAAACAGTTTTCCATAGCAGTGCAATGATTTTTAAAAATTATGCCTAACTATGTCTGTCATCTGAATCTAAATACTGAATATGGAAGCATAGCTCTTCAGTGCTTTTTGTTATTAAAAATAAATTATTCTTTAACATGTTCACTGGACAAAGCTACCTAAAAAAAAAAAAAATCTTTGGATGATTCCCATGTTTCTCTCAGGGGAGTTTGTAAGACTCTCAGAAAAAGATTCAAGGCTTTTAATTTCTAGTTGTCTTCTCTAAGACAATTAGCTACTTCTCCCCTGAGTTCTGTATAAGCCAGTTGAAATGTTCAGACATAGAATCTGTTTTCCATGAGACTTGATTAAAAAAAAAAAAAAAGAAAAACAAACAAATTATACTAGTGTTCACTAACTTTTTATATGTGTAAGAAAATAAATATTTTGTTTACTCTGAACAGGAAAGAAAACAGATCAGTATTTTAAGATGTACCCATGAAATAGAATGCTATTTTCTTTTTCTTTTTTGCCATGTTGCTAGAGTTTTAAAGATTTGCCTTAAAAGATACTTTTGCATAGAGCTCTTGTAACTTCATATAGTATACCAAGTGGATTTATTATTGGCAATTAATAGTTTGTTTTGTTTTCTAAGAACTTCATTTATTTGAGCTTTTTATTTCCAAAGACACAGAAAGGGAGTCACGGATCCTATGTTAGCTTTCTTCTATCCTTAAATGAATCAACACAGTACTCGTTTATTACCGATGCTTGATAAATACTTGTTGAACTGAATCGATGGTAAATTCTCCAGACCGGAGACTTCATGTGTGCAGGAAACGCATCCGTCTGGTTCATGGGAATATTGCCAGCACTGAACACTGGCTTTTCCACATAACCAATATTAATCGAACGAATGAACAAATGAAATGTGTCACATGGATATTTTCTAAGTGCTGGGGAAGGGCAGTTTTCTGAAGCTCATTCTCCTATCAAAGGTCGTTTTGATTTTATTTCTCTGTATTACATCTTCATGATCTTCAAAGAGAAAGATACATAGATTTTCTTTGGGGTAGGTACATTAGGTTAATTGTTAAATAATAAAAGTCAATTTAAATTTAAAACCTTAACTCTAGTTCGATTTCAAAAGAACATTTTATTGCGATAATACTTGGCTATTTGTTTGCCTCTCCTATTTTGAAATGCTTCCATTCTATTAAATATATAAAATATTCTAAATTTGTATCCATAAGCCTAGCTGTCTTTTATAGCCCAGATGTGTTTTGCATTTACATTTGAGGTCAATCAAAGATTTTGTTGCAATCATTTCCTTAATTAAGGAAATATGTAAAGTTTTTTGGCAAGAAATACAATGTCATTATAGGAAGTGAGGTCATATAGTTCCCCTTGGGATTTGGCATTGAAAGATGGCACGTAGTAAAGTTAATTCTAAATTGCTACCATTATTAGATATCAGAAACATTTTCTTGTGGATGGCTACACTCATCCGAAAACACTATGGGCTGACAGTAAAAATTATTTTAGTATATTGACTTAGAAAATTGCAGCAGTTCAATTTGAAACTACGAAGGTTTGAAGTCTTCTTCACATTATTTCTGTCAATGACAAGAAAGTGATGATGAACTCTCCTTGGCTTAAATTAAACTTTAAAAGAAAAATCTGTGCTTAGGCACCTACTCGTGGAAAAACACTTCCAGGTTCTGAGTGGGTTCTTTAAGACCTACTGCACACAAACGAAGATATTACTGGAACAGGTCAGAATGAGGGCGCCCAGGAGAGGTGAAAGGCCATGTGTGGTCGAGCTCTTCCTGCACAGTGGGCTTGCTCTTCTGGATTTGGTTCCAGAAACACCCATGAAGCCCATGCACTGTCCACTTTAAAACGAATTTTTAATTTACTTCTTATTAGGAAACATTCGAAGAAAGTCTGAGGGAGTATATCAACTGCAAAGTTGTTTTGCATGTTAAACCTTTTCGGAATTTAGAACCGCAGGGACAAGCCAGGAGAAAATGGGCGACAGAGGGTATGTGCTTGTGTGTGATGAGCAAAATAGGAGGCCTGGGGAGTCTGGAGGGTCTGCATAAGGAGCGATGGATTTATAGTTCGTTGAGATGTTTCAGGATTTCTTAAAGGGAGTGGTCGTGTCCAGGCTGCCCTTGTATTTAGTTGTCACTGGCTGGAAGATTGAGGCTGTGTTATTCAACTGAACAGCTGATTAATTAATTGACAAGAGCAAACCAAACCGGTTGCTTGGAGTCATGTAGACCAAAACACAGATGTCCAAAGGTTTAGATTTTCCCTTTGCAAACAGTTGTGCTGGCATTGTATATCCAAAAGCGAAGTAGCAAATGGAGTTTCTACATTAACTTTCTGATGTGAGGGTGCCTGTATCTTGCTCTGTAGATCCGATTTCAGCGAAGAACCTTGTGAAAGAAAAAAAATATAGTTGTATTGTTTGGAGCAGTGGACGAAATGAGATCCAAAGTATTTCCTTGTTAACAGTGATCCCTTCCGGTACTAAAAATGCTGAGATTCTAGACTTTGAGTTTATCTAGTATCTCTGGGAGCCATGATATGCTCTTACCTTTAGTCTTTTATTTTCATTTGAAATAAAGTTAACCAAATTCCTCTACATTGGGACAAGCTTCAGCTAGTGAAATGGGGCTGTTGTAACCAGATGTAAGCGAGTTAAAATAATGGCTTTCAAATATTTCAGGCTTTTAATCTATTTTGTTAACTAAAACAGAAGAGCTTAATTTATAGAATTGGGCCCATCAAATATTGTACGACTATAAAGATGATTAATTTACTTATGGATAGATTTAACTCAAAATTGAAAAATTTTTTTCCATATAGAGCTTGCCCTTTCTGAAATTAATGAGTTGACATTTATATTTTATGAGGGTATATGAAAACTTTTATTTTTGAACTATGCAATATTTTTCTAGATGTATTTATTGCTTGTTGTTTCCTGAGGCTGACACAACTTACGGTATAATATCCTTAAGTATTTTTAGTTGTGTTAATTTTTAAATATGCTTCAGGCTTTTAAACAACAATTCTTGTTTCGCTAAATTAAAATTATACTCCATCTGTAATATATCTGAATTTGTATAATGTCTCATGAGACTCATTCTAATAAATTTGGCTATCTGCTTTGGCTAATAGAATTTCTTAAAAGCCTAAAATATTTGAAAAACATGACTTTAGCTTAGCTTAAATAGATACAAGCATCATTATCAGAAAAAGGAAGTTAAGATAAAACAAAAATTGAGCCTCACGAAAATGAGGGAGCTATTTTTTAGATGACCTGGGGTAATCTAAAGTGGTAAGAGGTGTACATCAGAAGATTTGAAATTTACCTCGTGCTTTTTCACTTACTCCCTGACTCAATTTTATCTTCTATAAAATAGGAATAATAATATATTTCCTTCTTAGTAGGTGGGATGAGAATATTAAATATGTAATGGATATGAAACCAAAGAAACCTCTTTATAGTTATGTCAAGACTTTTTTGGGGGTGGGAAAGGAATAGTTTTCTTGAACTTCAGTTTTCCCCTAGAACTTTTAAAGCATTTCAATTGAAAATATGATATCTGTTTGATAACTTTTCCACACTGGAATGCAAGAGGATATGTTAATATTTTTTAGATGATTCTGATATATTATAAATATGGGCAAACGATTTTATTCTTAGTTTTTATAGCATATATTTAATTGATATTTAATATTATGGAGCATATTTACCCATTCTTGTTTAATTTTATTTAATTCTTATAATGAGCTGTTATCATCACATAGCTTTATCATCACATTTTCCAGATGAAGAAACTGAGTCTTAGAAACTTACTCTTTCTGACTCTTTCTCTACCAACCCCATGTGCCGCTGATGGTATGCGTAAGTTGATCAGACTTTATAGTTTACTTGTTCATTATGCTGTTCCGTTAGCCTTGGCAAACGCCACTTCTTCCGTAAAGGCCAGAGCTCCTGTGTGTTTCCGTTATTTGGTGGCAGCTCCGTGTCGAGATGGGAATCTGTATCATTGCCTGTAATTTTGCTTCAATGATAATACTTTGGGTACCAGAAAGGCTAAGTCTTTATGGAAAAAGTAAGTATGAATGGTTCTACTTTCTCCAGCTTTTTCCCATTAATGCTTCCGTGAGGCATATTCATTTTATGATCCTTACGAAAACCATTCCTGTGTGGTTCTCCCAGGGGCAGGGGCACTGTGAGCAGTTTCCTTGCGAAGCAGGCCAGCAGGGGGCGGCATGGATGCCATTGGTGCTGAAAGTACTCTCTGTCACTGAAGTGGAGGGTGGTTCTTCCTTTGGCTGACTTATCTGCCAAAGAGACAAAATGAACACTCCGTAAATACTAGTTAATATCAGGACGCTTTCATTCCATCTCCAATGACCTGTTCTGATTTATTCACCTCTTTCTGGGACCCGTCCGTGTTTGAATCCCGGCCCTCACTCACTAGCTTTGTGTTCTTGGGTAACTTACTCTCTGTGTGTCGGTTTTCTCGTGCAGAAAGTGGAGTAATAAGAACCTCACCTTTTAAGGTTGTCGTGAGGTTTAATTGAGTCGATATATATATATCACTTAGAATAGTGCACAGTATATACTAAATGCATAGTAAATGTTAGCTGCCATTATTATTATTATTTTTATTAATATTATTATATTCCTGCTTTATTGCACACAGTTACCTGGAGTAGCGCCTTTACAGAATACCCTTACTAGCAATGAAAATAGTGATTTCATTTCCTACTATATTTGATGAACTATAAGGTAAATTAAGATGATGTAAATAAAGGCAGAGCATTTAATTAGGAGTAATCTTAGTGTTGAAAGACGCTAATTGATTACTAAGTAGAAGAGTAAGAATCACGATATCACATTTGAGAATCTGAAGAATTAAGAAGATACTAAAAAATGAAAGATAAATGGCAGTTAGGGAGAAAGTAATTTCATAATCAGGAGGAAGCTGGGACAATGCCAGAGAGAAACCCAGTGGGCACAAACTTGGCCCAGAGAATGTGTCATGGACATGGGCCTGTCAGGTGTTCTGCTTCAGTGGGAAGCTTGGGGTGAGGAATGTTGGCTGAGGTCAGGGGTGAGTCCTCCGGTGCAATTCCAGGTATTAGGAACTCCTGCCCCCCGGCCCCCGCTCTCCCACCCCCCACCTCTTGGTGTGATCGCTGAACTTCTCATTATGAAAACCGGTGAATGATGACAATTCAAGGGCTGGTGACCAGTAATAGACTGTGGGTTACCTTTGTAGTGGGGGTGGGGGCATGGGAGTGTTTGGGGGTGGGGGGGACTTGAATCTGACAAGGCGGTTGGCCAGGGAGCATTCCATGCAGTGTCTCTAGGTCATCTGCTTGCTCGGTCACTTATATCAGCAGAGCGCCTCCTTTCATTCCAGTTTGTTTACTAGACCCAGAAGGATATGCTGTCTTCTGTGTTTATATTGCCTTCCAGCTCTATTTAAAAATCATTAGAGATCCCAGACCCTGTCTTAAATTTCCTTTGTATATTCTTTGGGTCGGACAAGATCACTAACTTCAATTCATCTCTGCTGTCCTATTCCTGGTTTACACGAATAAGTCTACCGGTTCATCTGTGTATTTCTCGTACTTTGCCGCAAGTGTGTGGCCCTTTCTTTCTCAAATGCCCTCCTGTATCAGTGACCCAGTCGTGCCGTGGAAGAAACAATTCCTCCTTTTTCCCTTTCTCTCTTTCACTTTTAAGCACAACTCTCTTGTCTGTCTTCATTTTTGTTAAAATAGTGATCATTTATAATATTGGCTGTAACATTTTACTGGTTTCTTGGGGACTTATTACAGTCAACATGGATGACAGAATCCATTAACAGCCTTTTGCCATCTGATTTACATCAATTACGTCAGTATTATACCTGTAGGAATTTAATGTAACCTTTAGCCATTCTGAGATTTCTGATTTCTGCTGACACAGAGCGATAGCTGTGACTTTATGATACTTGCTCTTTCTTCTATTCCGAACTACTGGTGGGATTCTTTAAATTTTTGATTACATTGAAAAGGATGTCCTAGACTAGGATGCAACATGTTTAATCTCAAATGCCATCTTTTTGCCTAAGTCTCTTTCTCTCCTAAATTAAGGCCAAGCTGCTGAGAAACTGCTCTATTTAACAATATTTTAGCAGTGATGGGTAATTCAATCAATAGAATAAAATCCAGGAGGCGCTGAATTTAATCTGTTCAAGATATTAAGCTGGACTTCATTTAAAAAAAAAAATGTTTGCATACACACAAACAACAGAACACACATCACACATACCATTATATCATCTTTAGATGATAGGACTGAAACCGAAAGCCAGAAACAGCAGTGGCTAAATAGGGAATTCTTGTGCTGAAAGGTAGTAACTGATCCGGATTTTCTGAGGTGCAGAAACTCTAACGGATCTGAGTAGTCAGGATACCTGAGTGAGGCGGGTGGAGAACAGAGCAGCTTCTGAGAAAGGGCAGAGGAAGCAAGTGATGAGAGAAAAGCAAACCAGTCTCGAGGCTGAAATCCAGAGACGTAGTCACCGCGCCGAGCTGGCCAGACCCCTCCCCGGAGAACACGTGGTCGCCTTCAGAAAGATTTCGTCTCTTACTGCGCTGATAATTGATCAAACCTCTGACATAACACTCTGTGGTCTGAATGTTCAAGTTTCACTTTCAGGGAAAAAATGTAGTTACAGGGAAATACATGTGTCCTTTCCCTCTGACGGTATAGAAGGAAGTGGAGGGAGAAGATGAAAGAGGTCGGGGAGCGGGCGGAATAGCTGAGGACAGCAGGACCAGACAGACTCTCGGAGCGTTAATGGGGCGGACTATGCACATAATAGTTCTCAGGGCTTTTTGAAAACTGGGCTAATAGATTCATTGCATTACGAAAGCCGACCCCATTAAACCGTGATAAGTGCTGGAATTCTTCATTTCTGATCTGTATTCAGACCACTCTTTTGGGGATTGTATTAATAACCACTTATCACAGGGGAATAGACTGACTGCGCATTGGTAAGTAGTGTCACACTGGTCATTACCCCTCCAGTGGTTCATGGCTGGAACCTGAGGCAGGATGGAGGGACCGGTGAATGCATCGTTTTCCAAAATCTCTTATTACGGGTCTCTCTTCCCAGCTTGGGGAGGAAGAAACGGTATGAGTAATAGTTTGCAACATCCAAGATGAGGGCATTCTGTCTATATTGCATTCCATCTGGGACAGACCAGTGGAGTGGTCAGTAGACTCAGTGTGTGCAGACATCACTGCACGTTTTTGGGTAATAAGATCTTGGACTTTATTTTTAAGTCTGCTTTACCAATCGACATCAATTTTATTTGGCTAAACATCTTTGATATGAACTGTATCACAAAGTCCTATCTCTCTACAGACAGAAGGGATATCGTTAGCAAATTAAATGGAGGAATAATAGAGAAATTGATAAGGGGGGAGATGTTTTCTCAACTAAGAGGCAGAATGAAATGATTGACAAAATTGGGACAATGTCTGGAGAGTTAAATAAACTACAAACATGCGAAGTCTATCTGAAGCCCTTTTTACTTTTGCAAAACTAAGCAAAGCCAAAGAGTAACTATTTTTGGGCCAGGCACCTTACCCCACAGTTTCCCCAGCTGTTAAGAAAGAATGAAGAAAAGGAAAGCTGCTTGGCTCTCTGTGGTTTCAGAGAGCGTGTAGCCCCGGTTTGTAACTCAGAGCGCCCCAAGGTTTATTTGTCGCTTCCACTTTTCCTCAGTGTGTCCTTGAACAAGCCAACTGGCTGCGTTGTCTTGATTTCTTACAATAATATCTTCTTTTTCTCAAGAGTCGTGAGCATATTTAAGGAACCTTAATTTTACTGCCATAATGAGCAGATGTGGGTGTGTTAGATGGGATTAGTTCTGAGGAAACCTTGGTTGAACTTGGAACTAGAGCCTAAGCTCCTCGAGGGCGGAGGCCATGTCTTGTTCGTCAGTGGAGCCGAGGACCTCGCAGCACAGTGCCTGGGGCCGTGGCCGGTTCTCAGGAAATACTCATTTCACTGAACTGAACTGTGGTGTCGCTTTGGTCTTTCATGACAAAATAGGATTTCAGGGCTGCCCCCCGCCCCCGCCATAATCGCACATTTATTTTAGTATTAGCTCCCTAGATTTTTGTAAACAGTGAATACTAGCATCCTTTTTCTCAGATAAATGATTCGATACATGTCATTCAACTAATTGTTTCTATAGTGGAAAATTACAACCTAGTTTTTTTCTTTTTTTAAATCGTGTCCAGACCTTCTAAAAGATAGTCTTTTTCTATTGATATTCAGGCTCTCTCCCTAATCTCATGTAAATTCCATTTTTTCCCCTTTTGCTTTTATGCTGCTCCTATCGATTGCTCTTCTGTAGGTAATCTTCAGTTTTCCATGAAGAGAGCCAGCTTTTCTCCTCGACTGCTGTGTGTGGTGTGAATGCTCAATGATGAATTCCCTCTTTTCAAAGTGGTACTTCTAATTTAGCGTAACAGGCCTTGGAACATAGGAAGCTAAAGGAGGCAGAAAATAGCAGTGAGTGTGTCCTCACCTCGGGCAGTAATAAGATACTACCTCTGAAGAATTCGAAATCTGCTCTAGAAGAGAAATCACGCACAAGCCCCTAAGGCAGCGCGTGAAAAATCCGAGAGAATTCTCTGACCAGCCGACTTCCTGCAGATATCTGGGCAGCTAAGTGGACATATAGAAGGAAATCGATCAGGGAGAGGGCCCTGGGGTCAGGTGATGGTGAGTCTTGAGTAGGTTTTTTAAAAAGAGGGGACCAACAGGAGTCAGCTGAGAAGTAGATGGTGCCAGTTCTTAGAAGATTTTATGATATCATCATGGCACATACTGGTATAGGTTGTCATGCTCCTATTATTCATTAACCAGTTTTCAACGTGATATCTTCACATGTGGAATCATCTGAGATTTTTTAGCTGGTATCACTAGAAAGTATGTTTTTCTTTAGCATTAATTCAGGCGACTTTTTGTCATTCCAGTGGCTAATTATCTAACTGTCGACTTATCCAAGTTGTTTCTTCTGTTTCCACCTCTTTTTACTTGATTGTTAAATGGACAGTTCTAGTGGGACAAGAGAAGAAAAATGAAAATGATCGTTTTTCATTTATTCTAAAATTGTTACCTACTTGCTTGTACAGAAGTTGGTGGAGAAGTTGTTTTAAAAGAGTTGGCCGGAATGAGATGTTAGAACTGATTTCGGATTTATCAGCAATATTTCTTTTTTTTTTTTTTAAGTATAAAAGAAAATGGCAAGTTGGCTGTGCAGCGGATGAGACAGTTAGACCGTGTACTTCGGAGGGTAGAGTTTGTGACTTACATCCCTTGTTACACATCTAGCCCATAAGAGGTTCTTATTAATTGCTGTGGAATAACTGTCTAAATAGAGCTAGAAGGGAGCTTACAGATGCGGAAACCAACATCTGGGAAATTTAAGGGTATTCTCATTAGTAACAGAAGCAGGACCGGTCCCAGGTCTCCTTACCTTCCGCCCACCGTGCTTTCCACCACACCACACTGCCAGAGGCGATGGCAGTGCTAGCTGTGTAGAGCCCAACAGCCAAGCCGGAGACTGTGCCCAGGGACAGGAAATCGGAGACAGCTGGGGTAAGGGGTTCTTGCCAAATTTGCAAATGGTTGTCAGCAAACCAGAGCTACAGAACTGTTTTAGAAAATTTCCATTAAAGTGGAATTTTCAAAACCATGAACTGCCACCAGGTCAGTGAAGTTGATTTTATGGGCAGCCAGGGTTTTTGCACAGCTGGTCGAGCAGACTGGTAATGGTGGCTGAGGCTGAGGACTTCTGTCATGCTGGATTGCCGCTGACCACAAGTGCCTAAAATATCTATTCCGAAGGATTTTTCTCCTAACCATTTCTTAGGACAAAAGCTCATTTTCTCCCTAAGGCCTTTGACTCACAGAGCAGCTCCTAGTGAGACATTTACCCATCTCATCTCTCTGTAGGCTCTGACTGAGAATTAGTGAAATAAACAAGAGAGGTTGTAGAAGTGATTGCTCAATGATAAATAATGACCTGTACAGAGAAATGATATTTTTATTCCTTCAGAGGCAATAGGCATATCTAAAACACTGTAAAGATGTCCAGGTGAGTTTATTAAGTTTCGAGAGAAAAGAAATAGATGAGGAGCAGATGAGAATCTTGGATGAAGGCCTAGACCTTGATCATGGAGGGTTTTATTTATTTTTTGATACTTAGAGTGGATAATAGCAAAGCAAAATTCATAAGGAGGATCATTTCCCAGAAAAAAATGTAGCACTGATTTCTTATGCAATACTTCAGAAAATATCTCTCAGAGAAGATTCTGGATCTAATTCTGGTACACAGGCCAAATGTAATAAGTACGCTTGAAGCCGGGTGACCTCTCAGATGTAATAAGATGAGGGCCTGATGTGAAATAGCATGGGGTTGGCTGGTGTTTATGGACAGACCTTCCCTGGCAGGTCTGGTCTTAGTTAACTGTTTGAGAGGCTCTTTAGCAGAGAGGTATTGCAGGATATATTGACAGGCTGAGTTTACAGTTGAAGTTAATGGCATAGTTAATCGTGTGAGCTGTTTGGGCCAAATAGCCTCTTCTGAGGTCCCGAGGTCCTAACACACAGTAGCATTCTTAACGTCCTCTTAACCACTCTTACTTTTCTCCTCTGCTGAACATAATAAACTTTATTGTTTGTGGATCTCACCACATGGTAAACATCGTCAACAGGGTCAGTGACCATAACCACATAGCACATTTCTTTTCTACTTGGTCACACATGTGATGAAATTGTTCATTTCAGATTTCTCCTTCACGGTGACTTGCTTGGGGATTGGCCTGGTTCCTGGTTCCACAGGGTTTTGGACTCTATCAAACCCCAGGCTCTCTCTCATTGGCTATGTGGACCCCAGATGGCCCTGCTGAGCTCCAGCTCTGGATGGACCCTTCTTTACATTTGGGAAGACGTTGTCATTCATGAAATTGGGACCATCCTTGTCAGTCTTGATAGGTGATGCCTTCCCTACAGGGTGTACATTGAGACGTTAATGAGGATACATCTCCAAATACAGTGACCTTTTAAGAAGAATACTGTTTTAAAATGAAAAATGTTGTCTGCCAACTAATGTGTTTAAATAATTATATTTAAATTAATTTGTGATGCCAGCCTATAGTCTTCTGTATACACCATTTAAAATACTAGTTTTACAAATAGTAGCTTCTGAAGTCTTTGCATTTGTGTGCTAAGTGACCATTTCCAAACATTTTTCTCACTCGTGACTTTGGCTCTGATTAAATTATCTGTTTCCTCCTCTGTGTTTCTGTAACATTCTGCAAACTTCTACAGTATGATTTCTTGCCTTATAATTCTGTTTTTATCATTTTAAAATATGTATTGTTTATTCTTTTCCCCACCAGATAGAAAGCTACTGGAAGGAAGGGATCACGTCTTATTTGTTTTGTATCTTTAGAACCTAACCCAGTGCCGGGTGCATTATATGTTACGTAAATGTGTGCAGGCTACACTACATTCTGTGCAGAATGAGGTTCTTTACACTGAAGATTTGAAACATTTATTTCGATTTGTTTCATCACAAAGTCGAATTGGTTAAAATCTACCTTGTGGTCTCTTTAGTTGCTGCTGATTTCTTGGAGAGAATGATTGCATGTGGAATGCGCTTGGGCTGTGTGCTCCCTGTGGTAAACCTGTGATTATATTTCTGCAAATGTGGCCTGTTAGTTTAAATTGCTCTGGTTGCAGTGGAAAAGGAAATAGTTGCTCTTCACTATTGTTGGGGGAAAATTTTAATTTGTTTTAAACCAGAATTGTTTTACTTTAGAATTTGTATGGATTATGGATCCAAACATACATACACTAAAACATAGACTTAAGATAATTAAAAACTGCTGTGGTTATTTGTGTTCGGCACCGCCTCCCCTCCCACCCCCCCACACTTTTTGGCTTTTTAGCCAGTCTTTTTGCCTCTCAATTTAATTTTTTTCCTTCTTATTAATGTAATACAGCCCCACTGTGGAAAAAATTTTTAACGTATAAAGTCAGGTTCTTTCCATCTCTCACTTCCCCTGTGTTTGGATGGTGGTTCTTGCCCTCAGCCCAGCTGTCATCTTGGCGGCAAGATGGCCGCTGCACTTGTAGCTGTCATGTCCAGACAGTATGCCACCAGAGGGAAAAATGAGGACATCCCCTTCTGTCCCTCTGCTTTCCTAATGTTCCACCTTCATGTCCAGCAATATTCCTCCCATCCTGTCGATCCTAATGATCTTACACTTTCCTGAGAAGTCCATCCTAACCCAGTAACTGGCACGAATAGTAAAATTGCCATGGCTGGCTTCAGGGGTTGGCAGGCTTTCTTGCGAAGGGTTAGATAGTAAATATTTTAGTCTTGGCAGTTTATCTGGTCTCTGTCACAACTATTTAACTCTGCTGTAGTAGCCATAATAGACAAAAAGTGGCTGTGTCTCAATACAATTTAATTTACAGAAATAAGTGGCAGCCCATGGGTCACACATAGATGGCCCACTCCTGGAGTCTTGGACTACTGACTTTCAAACAACTGCATGTGTCAGAATCAACTGGGAGCTTATTAAAATATGGGGTCGCACACCCAGAGTTTCTGAGTCAGCAGAGCTAGAGAATTTGCATTTCTAACATGCTTCTACCTGATACTGGGTTCATGAATGTCACTTTCAGATCCAGTGGCTTAGCCCGATCTTTCTGGTTGCTCTTCATTGTGTGTGAGTGTGTGGTGGGGCTGTCACATGCATTGTGAGATGTTTAACAGGATCCCTGGCCTTTACTCACTAGATGCCAGCAACCTCTGTGCCTCTCCTCTGGTCTGATGACCGGAAACATTGTCAAATGTTCCCCAGTGGGCAAAAGCTCTGGTTCTCCTTCCTGCTTAGAACCAGAATATTTGAATCTATCTCCTGAGTCTGGGAATAGGTTCATCTCTCCTTCTAACATTTTGAGGAGGAGTGTCACTATTCAGTGAGGAGAGAAGGGAACAGAATGATCGTTGGATAGGCAATCAGCAGCATCTACTGCTGATCACATCATCACTCCTGAGAAAACAGACCTCACTGACCAAAATATTCCAGAAAATAAAATAAGAATACCCATTTCCTAAGATTTTCTTGAGCATATAATTTAATTACATAACTGAAGGTACTTTACAGAGAGTCTGGCAATTACATACAGAGAGGCGGATACATAATAAGTAAATATTCTGTTGAGTAAAGCCTTAGTGAAAGGTGACATCTATGTTTGGTTTTTCATGCAAAGTCTATAAAAGAGTTAATGTTACCTTTATAAAATCGTTTTGGCCTTTCAAAAAGAACATTAACAGACAATAATTTATTTTCTATTTTATGTAGTTAAAATGCAAAGAATCTGTTTTTGCTTAGGAAGTCTTTGCCCTTGGATGCTGCCTGGACTAGAACCTTGACTCTGTGTGTTAGGGAGCGAAGCCTTGGTGGAGCCTGCGTGGTTACTGAACTTTTCCTCACCCATCTCTAGCTCCGTGTTGTGGAGGGCGCAGGCTGCATCTCTCAGGACCGTGTCATCTAGGAGGCACTGGCAGGGACCAGAGGGCAGC
>NW_006436282.1:23765822-23774813 GCF_000325575.1 Pteropus alecto
AATGTTGATTTCAGTGCCCTCTTCCTCCAGGGCTCCAGCTCCCTCTGGATGAGCCTGTCAACATTCCGTCAGGTGATGCCGGTCCCTCGGCTCCGATACCTCTGTCTCTTCCCATTATTCCTCCAGCCTGGGAGCTGTTCCCTGGTCTTGCTAATCTCTAGGTTACCTCACCACCCACCCCCTGCCTGCCTTCCCAGCTCCTCTGTACCTGTTAAGCCCTACATTAAAAACCCTGCATTGTAAATACTCCAAGTGGCTTCTGTTCTCTTGATTAAACCCATACTGACACAAAGCCCAACTCCAAATGTCTTGTCATACAAAGCTAAACATTTTATATCTCATAATGAGATTTTGTTGTTTTTTAAATATCTATTGGAATTGTCAATAGTAACCCATATACTAAAGTGTAGTCTTGATAGCTGTTTTATTTTTTATAAAATTTTTAATATATACATAATTTTAATTAACTTATCTATTTTCAATTACTGTTGACATTTGACATTATTTTATGTTAGTTTCACGTGTATAGCGTGGTGGTTAGCTGTTTGTATAATTTACGAAGTGATCCTGCCTGATTAGTACCCACCTGGCCTATACGTGGTGACAGCTGTTAGTTTTAGATTCTTATAAACAGAAAAGGAGATTAAAAATTATAAAAAAATAAAATGCGCTTCTGTTATTAAGAAAAAGTTGGCAAGTTACTTCACATGGGGACCCGTTATAGTAATCTAGAGACAAAGAACAATAGTTCTGAAATCGAAATGCCCAGCTTCAAGTGGCCCCTTCTACTTACCAGCATTGGAGGTTTAGGCAAATGATCTTACTTCTCAGTACCTCAGTTTTCTCATACATAAATTGTTGATAATAATGGTACATATTAAGCCTCAAAGAGATTTTGGAAGGATTAAGTGAGTAATACACTAAAAATACTTTGAGAAATGCTCAACATGTAGTAAGTGCCCAGTGAGCATCAGCCATCAAATCATCATCACTGTTGTTCAGCTTTTCCTGGCCATGACTGATTGATCAGCTTGTCACTGTGGAGGAGAACTGTAGATCCTAAAAATAAGTTTTAACATGGATTAAGGATGAAAATGTGTATACAGGGAAAAATCCATTTGAATGCATGCTCCCTGAAATACCTTCTTTTTCTTACTAATTTGTTTACCATGATCTGACTGCTTTAAAGCGTGCATAAATTAATACACATACCCACACCTTAATCTTTCAGTGGCTCAGCATGCCCGTTCTGTTATTCACACAGTAAGTGCCCTGAAGTACTATGCATGAATAAGCAAGGGTAGCCTTAGTTTATCCACTGTGGCTGTTTCAGTCATGCCACGTAAGCAATGGGCCTCTAGCAGAGCATTGGCCGATTCATTAAAGTGCGTGTGGTGACCATTAGCTGTGCTAACACAGGAGCTAATAGGTGGAACAAATATCAGGAATGGAGAGGGAGAGAGTATCAACTGAAACCTTTTCAGGATGTGTTGTGTTGTGTTTGTTTTTGTTTGTTTTCAGAAAGAAGAGAGCCGTCTTCTGAGAGATATGTAAAAAAGCCAGGAAATACTAATGACTTGTTAATTATTAAAATGGTTGTTAAAAACAAAAGGTCTTCTACTTAACATTTAGATTTTCCTGTGAGTCGTACTGCTGTTCGTTTATTCATTAGTCCTAAAAATATTTTATGAGATCCAGTAAGTTGAAAACATTTGGTTTGAGATGTGGAAATTTGTTTTGTCACTTACATTCTGCTTAGTTCCAAAAAATAGTTTGAGTTGCCTGTTAGATTTGTCAAATAATTTGCCCCACAGTAAAACTCAAGTGACAACAAAGGGAAAAAAGCAACGCCGATTTCCTTTGTTTAGGATTGCACTTACGTTTTACGAATTTTTCCATAACTACTGATGTGTAAATGTAAAGACAGATTATCATTGGGATTCATTTTATAGCTGAAGATCATCCCATAAGAATTGGAGCTGGTTGATGATATATGTGGTGTGACAGGGCGATGTAAGAAGGACCCGACCTGCCTTGAAATACCCTATTTTTCCAGCTTCGAATACTTAGTTTTTATCATTAAAGTTATTTGTTTTACTTCAACATTGTCTTGGAATGTCCTTGTATCATGGTTACCTGGGGGGAATGTATCACAGAAAACTCCCTGTGAATACATTTGCCCACATTAATTCAAGCAGACTGGCCTGGTATCCTCAACCAGTTGGTTAGTGATGCCATCTGTCAATAGTTGAAGGATGGTAACTTCGAAACATCAGAGTGAATTGGGTCGGTGAGACCTGATGGGAGGGAGTGGTGGAGGACGGAGACTCAAAGAAAGCCTTGTGAGGGTTAGAACATTTCAGGTGATGGAAATCATATGTCTCTTGCTTCAAGGAAGCAGGTAAGTTTTCTTGAGTCTGCTGGAAATTCCAGATCTGTGAAATAATAATGGATGTGGGCCATTAAATATGACGGAGGCGATGAAAGGGGAATATTAACGTTGTGGTTGTGAGCCTTTTGTGGGGTCAGAGATGCCACTGGGACTCTGAAAGCTTTGGGCTCTTTCCTCCAAGAAAAAACATAAAACACCCCAAATGTAACTTGCAGTAGCAGGGGATTTTCTGCCCCTTGAAGCCCATTCTCGGGCCCAGGTTACAAACCGCTAGGCTAAAGAAAAAGTTGGGGCTTTTAGGATCATGCCAGTTCTTATAATTTTATTATTCGTTTGGCAAGCAATTGGGAGCCATTGTAGTTTTCTAATTCTGGGATTGGCATGGTTGTAGTAATTCTTACATTTCTTATAGAAAACCTATGGAATTCTATGATATAGAATACAGTGGCTGATGCAAGGTACAATAGAGTTAAAATAAGTGAAAAAGTAATTTCAAATATCATCAAGAGAAAAATACAAAAACTACATTAAGTGTAATTTTATTTCACCATAAAGGTGTTCTCATTGGAAACTTTGACTTAGTCATGATAATCAGGAAGATTTGTTAGCAAGTTATTGGTAATTTTTTTTTACTCGAGATGATTCCATTTTTTCCTTTTCATTCTGCATAAATCATTACATGATTAATTAGAGCAAGGTATTTTGCTTTTATGACTATTTGTAAACCTTCATTTAGACAATCTTGACGTGTTTGCAAAAACATTTGATATAGATTTTTCTTCCAAATAGGCAAGAGAGGCAGGAAATACAAGTACAGAAAATGATATTTTAGAATTAAATTATGCGATATAACATTTATTGTATAATGCTGTGTAAAATATACAAAGCATCTAACATACGATCCCGTTCATGTAAACTTACATACTTATCTGTCTATACAAAGCTGGTCTCAGAAAGAATTGTCCTAAAGATGTTTTCCAAAATATTAATAATGACTCTCTCTAGGTAGAATAATCTGACTGATCATTTCTCCCCTTTTTCAATATAGCTGAGTCTGTTTCAGTAACCTAAGAGTGATTTGAGGAGGTTAGTGATAGTTGGAGTGGAGAGGAAGAAATAAATTTGGGGAGAAATGTTCAAGTCAGAATTGAAAGCACTTGAGGTCTCAATAAAAGAGGAATTATGAATTAAATATGATGATGAGGTTTTGAGCCGGTTGGCATAGTTAATAGCAAATTTGGGAGGGATGTGCACCCTGTAGGTTGAGACACTTTTCATTGGAAAATTGGCTTATTAATGTCAATATCTTGAACTATTATGTAAATATACGAAGTAGCAGCTGAGTAGTAACTAACAGTGAACCAGTTCAGGTAAAGCAGAGATTGGAGTAAGCACAGGCTGGTGCCGAATTGTGATTCTTCTGTCATAGAATTCAACATTCTTGAAAAAACAAATATCTTAATTTTCATATATTCCTGAAGAGACTGGACAAGCATGCTTAGTTTTTCCATTTTAGAGACCGAGATCACAAGGTTGGGGAGGTGCAGACACTTCGTCACGTTCCACTGCTTGTCGAGTGCAGAGGCGGAGTTTCCCTGTTGGATGACTGACTACCATGTTGCCTTGGGTGGAGAAAAAGTCCATCGCTGACGCTCATGTGTCCCATTGTGATTAGTCCTTTGGCTGTGACTCTCTTCTTGTTAAATCTCGATTAAAAAAGGGCTGTGTTGCCAGAAGCTGTGGTGGCCTATTTTTAAAGTTTAACTGATAACTTAGATGAGATGCTATGAAGAATAGCTCAAAATAGAAAATAAAATTGTATAATTGAGACAAAAAGGGATATCCTGGAAATAATATTATGTTTAGTAGTAAGTTTTAGAGCTTCTAATCACACTGGTCTTTTTCCTCCCCTAATTACTAATTTTAGAACATGTTTCTTTCAATTTAAAAGTCAGTCAGCCTCAAATTTGTCTGCTGAAACTATGTTAGAAACCACATTATTTCCAGTTCGGTTGAAATTATATGGTATTAAACCTGTATCTTTTCCAGGTTCTATAGACGTTGAAATGCTGGGATTTAGCGTTAGTGTGTCAGTGGCTTTCAGAGGTTCAGATCCTCGTGTTGTCTGGGCCGTACACACTTAGCATTTCTGTTTCTGGGCTCTTATGGACTGGAGATGGGATTTACTTATTTCCTTTGGATAAAAGTGTATTATTTATCCCAATTTTAGAGGTGGCTTAGTAAGCCAGATTCTGGATAGAAATCAAGAAAAGGAGCAGTTTTACATTGTAATCTTATAGTTTGAGTAAGTCATGAATTCTAGATGAAGAATAAAACACCTCTATTTTCTTCTGAGAAATAGCTTAGGCAGAGGCTGAAACGTTTGGTAATTGATAGCCTTAAAATAATTTGGCCCTTGACCTTGAGCTGAGGAGTAGTTACCCTCTACGTCGACCTAGCCCGAGATGAAGAGATGGGGCACATTTCTCGGACTTTGGAATCACCAAGCTCAAATCTTTGATTTGATTCATCGTGTCCCTCAATAATTAAATTTTACAGAACTTCCTATCCCATGACTTTTGCTTTTTTTGCATGTCTCTCTCCATTGGCCTGTGAAAACATGGTGTCATTGGCTTCTGAAGCAGTCTTACCTCTGTGCCCTCACTGGCGTGTACGCCTTGCCTGGAATCACCTCCAGTTTTCTTTGACAGAGCTAATTTAGGTTCTTCAGTCTTCGTGAGTCTTTGCTGACTTCAGTCTTCATTTATTAAGCTCATCAAGGTCATTGATATGAAACACTTCAAACTTTACCACTGAATTCAGTACCATGTGATTTTTTTCCTTGGCTTAATAAGATGATAGTTTGATCTCAATTAAATTTTACTGTCACCTTTAAGCTTTCAAAGACAAGAACCTTCTTTTTGAGGCAAAGTGTCTCAAAAAGTAAATGATTGATAAGTAGTTGGGGTTAGTATTAAGATGATAAAAAAAGAAAAAGTTCTGAAATGAGACTTATTGGACTGAGACCTAAATATTTGCTGTTAATTGAGCTGAACTGAGACTCTTTTATTATATTCACCTTGGCATGAGACACTTAAATTTAGCCAAGAAGCCATATTTGTTAATCAGTAGAGTCAGTGCAATAGTACCCAGGAAAATCTAGAGAAAAGTAGTTAAATCAAAGCAGATTTCTCAACAAGTCTCAAGTAGTCTGGATGGAAAAACATATAGAAAATATTTCTACATTGCCAGACATGGCCACAGATTTGATTTCTCTCTAATCAATACAAAATTGGAATCACAGCCATTTAAAAGATTCTTAATGTTTTAAAGAAACAAAAGACACTTCATTTTTTTCCCGTTTTAATTAGTTTTGTTCTTTTGTTTGCTTGTTTATTTTTGTAGTTGTTTGGCCAGTCAGTAGTAGATTGATTTTCTTATATGGAGGTCTGAGAGGAATTTTTCTCCTGGGTCTTCATAAGGTGGACATGATGTGACGTAGTGAATAACAGCCTTGACGGAGTGAGAAAATACGTCGAATTAGTTGCTACATTGAAATCCACAATTATATAGTTGATTAGGTGTGAACCTTAAGAAGGTGATTGGTTCACTTAATCCGAGTTGTTCATTTTTGCCAGTTCTTTGCTGCAGCGCAGATAGCCACTGGAAAAAGGGTGAATTCATTCACTGATTGAATACAGCGCCTGATGACTCATGAGTAGCTGGGTGTAATTCTTATGACCACACAATGGTGGGTGGAAGCCTGATTTCCTAACTCTGGAAATCTTTCTTATGCTCTTTCAGTGGGTGGAGGTGTGTGTGGGGGAACAGCCTAAGTGGTCACTGTGCTCTCCAAAATTCAGGGACAGAGTTTAGCCTTATTGCTCAAGGCTCTCTGTCAGCGTTGGATCTGAGGCAGAGTTTTCCCCCTCGGTCTAAATCAACCGGGTTAGGTCATTTTCAGCTTACAATCAGGAGTAATCTTGGAATAAAGGTGCTGTCACAGCACCTCACATTCATAATATCCAAGTGGGGTGTAAAAGGCGTCCTCGTGGATGTGTGGGTCAGGGCAGCCGCAGAGAGAGCCCCTGGGAAACGAGGTGCTGGGAGGTGCTGGGAGGGACGGAGCCGCAGTCAGAATCTCCTTTTCCGCTGCATGGCGGTGAGCTCCTGAGAAAAAGCTGTGAAGCAATGAACTTTGTTTAAGTGAAATTCTATTTTTAGTGCATTAGGAAGTTGCTGAACGTAAAAGGGATTCCGTTAAGAATCATTCTTTAAAGAGAACAAGCCCCTATGTTGTGGCATTTCATATTTTTATAGACTCGGGGATCCCTGCCTAACTTTTGGATGCGTGGGTTTTAAGGCATGAGTTTTAGAATTGTGAGATTTGGGAGACAAAGCCAAGATCCTGCTTTTCCCTCACCCTAATTAGAAGCCGACTTCTTTTTATTATCGTTATTTTGATAGATGCTGAACAAAAATCCCAGGTTTCTTCCAGGTAACTTCTCTCTTTGTGCAGAAAGCCAGTTGCCTGTTCAGAGGTGGTCCTGGTTAGCTGTTCAGGTGAAAAGGAATTCTCACGGGAAGCCTTTTTTCCTAATTACTTAAGACCGGAGCTGATGCAGTCGCTGTTACCAGCCAAGAAAGCGTGCTTTATTGTCTTAGCCAGTAATGTCTTTTATTGAGAACACGTTGAATGGGTGATTCGTTGGGTGGTGTCTTACTCCATGTCTTCATCACACGCGTGTCCCAAGCCAATGACTATGTTTATTAGTGTGACAAAAAGCAAAGTTCTTCCTATAAAATTTTTAATACCTACTGTCCTTTGATCCTCACTTTGTGACTATAGAATGTCCTCTCCACTCCTGGATAATCTGGCAAGTCTTAATTCTTAAATAGTATTTTTCGTGTAAGGACAAATGCCAAGGATTCATTGGAATCCATTGGTATGCCTATTTCTTAAACAGTAATTTATTAAGATGTTATTTTTTTCTCCAGATAAGCTGGCAATTTTATATTCTTTCCTTGTAAATTAATTGAATAACAGGCCTCCGTTTGGAGAATGAAGAATATTTGGAGATGTTAAGTTCTTAATGACAATTAACATTGTATCTCAGTTTACTAAAAATTACTGCATACACATTCCTTTAATTGGCCCTTATGATAACACTGTGAGGCAAGCTAGTATTACTTTGCTCCTTTTTACATTAGATAAACAAGAATCGTCTAGAAAAGTAGAATGACTTGCTTGAATTAAACAGCAAATTGGGACTCACACTGATAAGTCTAAGGCCTGTGTTCTCTCCCCGACACCAAACGATTTTTAGGCACGTTTTTGCTGGCGGAAGAAGTGGTCTGGGCCATATCTTTTTCCCTTTCATCCTGTGCCCACATCTTGGTCCCTCTCGTGCCAGTAACTCTGGCCAGAATGGTTAGCGGATGTGTCTGGGTCTCTGCTCTTTATTAATTATGTTGTTTGCAACCATTAGGGAACATTTTATGCCCAACCTGCAAAGGGGTGGGGTAGAGGCTCAGGGCTCTCCTTTCGCTTACTCCTCTTGTTCCTTTTAATATAAAGAAAATATCTCAACTTAATGTCCCAATATTATAGCTTTGTGACCACAGGGAAGACAATCATCAATATCAGAGATATGATAAGCTATAAACTATACATAAAAGAAGCTATACAAATTATAAACTGTTAAAGTGAAGAAAATGACGAAGTTTCTGAAAAAAATAGAAAATCAAAAGGAAGCTATTTTATGGAGAGACCTACGATGATCAGCTTAAAGATCGCCTCCTTCCTCCAGCCACCTATACCTGTGTCCACAAATCACTCACTTTCCTTTTTTCCAATATCTATTTCCTCTTTCTTCACTGTCATCCTGTCTTCTGGAACACTTGGACTAGGTTCACTTCCTCCTTCCCAGCCCATGCCTCGTAGGTAAGGAGTGGCACATTTTAAATCCTCTGCGCCATAAGAACAAAAGCTCAGGCCTGGAGTTCTGAGTTTAATACCTTTTTAAATCTTGGAATTTTGCATTTTTTCCTCAGAAAATGGAGACATAGGTGCTTGTCCCACTTGATTCGCATGGTTGTTATGAATACTTAACGAGATGGTATAGGTCAAATCCTTAAAGCAGGATGTGGTCGTGCCCTGGTTCCATTACTGATCTCCTGTGTGGTTTTAGGCAAGTCACTGAACCTCTGTAGGCCTTAGTATTTGTGCAGCTTAGACAAGATGATTTTGAAAATCTTTTCAGATTCAACTCAGTTGAATTCCATTGAATGTATTGAATTACAGTGTTATGAGCTATAAATAAGGGTATAATTCTTGTTCTCAAAGAACATATAATCTAGGGAATTGAGATAGATGTAAATAAATCACTACTGTGTGATGTGCTAAGTATCTTATGATCTTATTCTATAATTCTGATTGTATAATTGCTAACATCTTTTCTTCTCATTAATTTTAGAGCTTATTTCTCTCCAGAGGAAAGGAATTTATCAGACCTCTAGATAAATAGTTTTCATATTAGGGAATGGAGTTTGCTTGATTTTTAGTGGAAACATTACTGTCCATTGATATATATATATAT
>NW_006436282.1:23774833-23805121 GCF_000325575.1 Pteropus alecto
TTGGTAAAGGTATCTGAGATACCATATAACATTCAGGATAGACTTCTTTAAATCAAAATAACCAGTTGAAGTTCCCATAATGACAAACTATTGAGAAACCTTTGGTTTAGAACGTCGTGGAAAACTTCGTTGGTGGGTAGTCCTAGTTAAGATTTCTCTTTTTGAAAGAAATTCACTTTAGGAGAAGAATCAACTAGAAGAAGATTGATCTAGAGATTTGCACCCTCTTCCACCCCCCCCCCCCTTTAAATGAATCTGATGCTAACTCTTTGTTGCTGAAGTTGAGTTTTTCTCCAGAAAGTGGAAGGAAACTTTGGATATTTAATACCTTATCAAAGTAGCATTGCTGACCAAGACCACAGAGAGATTAGCATTTCTGTTCGGGCAACAGCTGTAACAAACCAGAGAAACAGTCTATCTGTCTTGAATATTGGTAAACCAAGGTGTGACTGGTCAGCTTATCATTCCTAGATTCCTGCCAGAATGCATTTCTGACCTCCCGGAAGTTTATGGCAAGCAGCTCCCCAATAATGTGTGTAATCTTTCAAAATATTGTGTTTTAATCATCAAATCATAATTTTTCTAAAGATTGCTAAACCCCACTTTTCTAAGGTGTTCTTAGGAGAATTTAAATGCTGGCTGCAGGAGAAAACTCTAGGGAGCTGAAGCAAAGACCCCGTCTCTAACCCGTGATGGTTCCCGTCACTCGCACACCCTGGAAATGCCCAGGTGGCATTCTGTCCCCTGATTTAAAGTCTCTCCTCTGGATGGGTGGTGTGATACCTGCTATTGTATCCAAATTCAGCTCGTTATCACATTTTCGGATTTTAATACCAAGAATTTGAACAAAAACGTAGCTGTGTGAATCAGTTTCTCGGGTGACGGTAATCTTTTGTTGTTATTCTCCGAGGATGGATTCGGGTTTCTGGTAAATGGACTCCTTTGGAGGAGTCTGCTTTAAACTGTGACACCTGTTTGATTTAGTTAAGTAAACTAGAAAGTGAGTTATTTTTAAAAGTAGCTTGTAATTCATACCGTTCTCATCAGATACTATCTTCCTCATACAGTTTACTTCAGCTGCTTAGAAGGAAGAAAAATATGTGGCAGGTTTAGAGGGACGTCTCATCCCATCAAATGCAAACTGCAGCGTTTTAAGAAAAGGTCTCATTTTAACATATACCACATTCACTTGTTTCTGTTTGTAGATATTTTTTTCCTTTTAAATATTTTTTCGCTGAGGGAAAAGTTTTATTTTTTCTTATTTTTTCTTATTTTTTCCTCCTTTTTGTGTTTGTTTATGTATGTATGTTTTATTTTAACACAGGAACTTTAAATTAGAATATTGATGCCAGGACTGAAACTCACATCATGGATTTTCCCCCTATTTTTATTTAATTCTAGTCTGTTTTATAAATGTACATAGATATTTACTATTCTTTTGGCTAGTTTTGTAATTCAAGATTACTTTGAAAATAGTCATTAAAATTATTTTCATAATTAGGAAAAAAACTCACTATCTCACAAATGTTTATCAGCTTTACCCGCCACTGTGCCCCTATTCAGGTCCTCACTGAGGCATTTTTAAAATTTTCTCCATTAAGGTCAGTACAGCACCTAACACCTAGTGGGTGCTCAATTGATATTTGTTGAAAGATTGAATAAATACACATTTTATTTTTGTTAGGGTAAATTCATCTCAACCTCTAGTCACAAGAAGTATACTTTCCTACCTTCCTAGAATGCATATTTTTTTAATTGAAATCATATAAAAGCAGAATGAAATTTAAAAAATAAGTGAAAATTTTGCAGAAGTGAATTTTCGAGTTCCAGACAGCCACAGTTCTGAAGAAACAGTGTGAGCAGACGAGGCACATGGGCTCGTGACTAGATAGGCCTGGCCTTTGATCTGGCTTCACGTTTGTGGACAGTCAGTCTCTTCAACCTTTCAGAGCATCAGCTTCATCATGGTCAAAGGTCATCGAGCAGCTTCACTACACAGTTCTGTTATGGAGAGCCTACGAAAGAACTGTCTGGACAGAGGAAGAGGAGGGGGCCGTGGAGAAGATGAGAGAGAGCCTCACGAGGGGCGTCAGCGAGGGCTGGTGGGACAGTTATTTTCTGGAATCTGGATGACGATCCTGACATTGGGAGATGTAATTCCAGACAAAATACCAAACAAAAATAAATATAATAGATTCTAAGATTTTAATTTTAAGGCACACAATTGGTTTGATCGTTTTCGAAGATAAAAAGTAAAACCAGCTAAATAAACACAGAGATGGTAAGACACATCCCGATTTGAAAAACATTCAAATGTTTGTACGCATGTCAGGAAATAAATACCTACCAAGCAAAGTGCATTAAGGAAATGTGCTATTCGCTGGGCCCCACAAACTGGTATTCTAGGTACTAACTCTACTTCTGAGAGAAGCTTCTGAGGTAGTACTAAGCCAATATGCGACCTTTCTAGGATTTACCAGTGACATTTATTTCAGATCAATCAAACGGATATTCGTCGATCCCTGCTATGTGTTAGATCATGTACCAGGTACGTGGGACATGATAAATAAGACAAAACTCAGTTTTCATAGAGCTTAAAAGTATCTAACAGGTAACTGTAAATGTGATGGGTACAAGAGAAGGGGACAGCAGGATGCTCTGAGAGTGTAAGGTGTGGGGATTATGCTTTTCATACTTTGATAAATAATATACATAACTTAGTTGCAAAATCAATCCCATGGAAGGATGCTGAAATTATTGGGACTGTATAAGCTAGAGATGAAAAGGCAAAAGAGAGGGCTGTTATTGTCTTCAGGTATATAATCATTTTTGTATTTGTTTTGTTTAAAAACAATTTTGATTGGGTGGTTAGCCAGGGCACATTGAACAGTAGTGAAACGCTAAGTAGACTTTATTCAGGGCTGTGTGCTGGCTGTCGTGACAAACACATTTATGTTGTATCTCATTTGATCTCACAGCAAATGCCTCTCTTTTACAGAAGAGACAACTGAAGCTTAAAGAGATTAAGAGACTCTGTTGAGGTCAAACTACAGTGAGGGGCGGGGCAGGACCAGAGCCCAGATTCGATTTAATCATCTGTGCTATGGATAGTTTCTAACTTTCCATACCCGTTGTAGTTGTTTTATGTTTGAAAAGTATATAATTATTGCAGGAGTTACACACTCAGATGACCCCAGGGCCAACCAAGCAGGTAATAGAGATGTGTGGATGGAAGACAATAAGGTGTGACGTTCAGGACTCATGAGTGTTTTCCTGAACCAAAGGCATTCATTCAAATGTGGACTTATTTAAAAGAAGGACAAACAGAGGAATCTGTGGGCCCTTTATCCCTAGGAAGTCAGGTTGGTGGGGGAACCTCATTTTTTTAAAGACTTTTTCATATTAACTCAACCCAATAGTCATTTGCATAGTACTTATCATCTAGCATAGGGATGTGTATGTGCGTGTGTGTGTGTGTGTGTGTGTGTGTGTGTGTGTGTGTGAAAGGATACAGTGTGGTATGTAGTCACTGCTGTGTGATTTTGAACAAGTTGCTTAACTTCTCTCAACCTAGTTTTCTTTATCAAAAATAAAAATTACCTCCAGGGGTCGTTGAAAGATGCAGGAATAACATACATGGAGTTCTCAGGCCCGTGCCTGGGACATAGTGAACACACAGTAAGCAGCAGCTGTTGCTGTTTTTTAAAATATATTTGCTTTTCTTCCTAGACTGTTAGTCTTTTGCAGGCAGCTCTTAAATCACATGCATCACCATCGCTTAGCACAGACTTGGTATTGCGCACCTCCTTCACCGGTTTGGTCACGCACGGCTTTTCACTTCTTTCAGTGAGTAATGACAGCCATCGAAGAGCTTGAGATGGGTGCGAATGAGCTGTTTCCCCACAGCTTCTCTTGCTGGTCATAATGAAAGTAAGTCTCACACCAAATTCTGCCCCACACGAAGCCATTTATTAAACAAACATTCATTATTACGGAACAACTCAGACAGCCTGTACTGTAGGCTGGGTGAAGGCTCAAATCTATGTCTTTTAGGTAGTAACACACCTTTCTGGAAAGGTTCACTTGAGGCAGATTGGACAATAATCCAAGGCAGGATCCATTTACCCTCAGAATGGGCATCCGATAGCTAGGAACCTTTTGCCTCGAAGGTGAGACACAGTGTCATTTAGGTTCAGGCCTTGACCATATTTCTTCAGTGTCTTCCTGGGTTCTCATACCCCGGGTTCTCTGTTCATGCAGAGAAGAGTTAAAATATACAAATATTCAACCAATTCACATATCTTAAACACCATTAATTTTGCCAGTGAATCTCTAACACCCATAATATTGATGATCAAACCTCTGATCTCACCAATCAAAATCCATTTCTGACATTCATTATGGTAATTAGAAAGTCTCCGTGTTGCTGGAGAAACCAATAACCAAAGTGGTAGTCCCCTCTGGCTCGTGAGCTTCGTTGTGGACGAGAAGGATAGCTGTTTGAGCACGAACTTGGACTCTGCAGCAGTGACTCTCAACCAGGGTGATTTTGTCCCCAAGGAGACATTTGGCAATGTCTGGAGACTGTTGGTTGCCACGACTGAGGGAAGGGCGCTGTTGACATTTAGTGTATGGAGTCCAGGGATGCTGCTAACTTCCATGGCAACCGCCCCACAACAAAGAATCATCCGGCCCCAAATGCCTTTAACAAAGAGGTTGGGCAACTCTGCCCTAGGGAGCAGCTTAAAGTGACTCACATGCTCACGTCATATGACTCTGTCTGTGATGATGTATTTTAAAGTTAAATTACAGCCTTTATAACACTTGCCACGTAAACTTAGCAGTAAAGACTTGAACGAATTTAGTAATTCACTGTAATGTAACACATGTGGAAGGCATGAATTTAGTTATTTACTACCTATGGTAGACCCAATAAATAACGTAGCCTATAAAACTTTTCAAAAATGATAGGCCTTGGTCTTGCTCACCTGGAATGTAAGGATGGACTTGTGTTGCCCAGGCAGTGCTCTTATAAATTGCCGTCTCAGTGGACACTCTTGTGCTACTGAGTTAGTTATCAGGCTTTTTAATTGACTTCAGTATAACAGACATGCACCGAATGCCTGCTGTGAGCCAGAGACTGTGGAAGGGTTACAGAAACAGTAAAACTCTGGCCCAGAGGAGTCTGCAGCACAGTGGGAATCAGGCACGACATACCTTAAGCGAGGCCACTTCCAGTTATAATGTTCCAACAGCCCATGATTACAGAAATCCCCCCGGTTTACCCTCGTTTCACTCCACATTGCTTTTGTGTCACCCCCAAGTGGTCTGAGCCACGTGAGCCGGTGTATGTTCTCGCCTAAGTACTGCCAGGTAGTACTGATACAACTGTGTTTCACCTAAAAGAGCAAAAATAGATAAAAACCACAGATGTTCAAGAGAAATAGACTCTGAACAAGATCTATAGAAAGAAAAAACGCAACAGTTTCTGTTTATTGTGAAAAGGTCACATTTACCTCTTAAACTCCAGAGCGGAGGAAGTGATCAGTAGCATCATCAGCTCTGTTGGGGGCTCCAGTATCTCTTCTTGCCCTTTTGGGTGGGTCCTCAGCATCCTTCACCGATCACGTGTCATAATGCCTCTTAGCACTGGCCGCCTTAGCTAAAGGAATGCTCTTAGAACACCCACCAGCTGCCCGTCTCACCATGATTTCCCTTCACTGGAGATGGCACTCCAGGTCGTGTGGGTGGCTGCGTAATTACTGACATGTCTGCATGTAGGCGTGTGGCCTGAAACGTTCTAAACTTAGAAACCATTCAGATCAGACCTCGTGGTGGTGGTTTTTGGACAGCGATAACTGTGGCATTCTCCAAGGTTTGTATAAAACGAGTTCTGACATTGCCAACTATAGAGTTCGGCTTGAACAGCGCGATCTGTTCAGTGAGTAACCGTGGCCCAGAGAACATTCATTCTTCTTTTTACAACTTGATTCCGTTAATTATTATTTTTAAATTGGAGTTTCACTTGGCTATAGGTAGATAATTTTATGGAAAGGGGTAAAAATTTGGTCAATGGGGGTTGTGGGGTGTAAAAATAGTAATCAGGGTTGAGATCAGTTGTATTTTTAACATTATATTAGCCAAGCAGTGGAGTTAGTTTCCTTTCAGCTGATTAAGTTACATGTCTATTTGGAGAATAAACTTTGCAGAAATAGCAAAATTTGTCTCTATGTCACTTGTAAATGATTTATTGTCTTTCTTATTTAACATTTTTATGTATCAATGATATGTATTTTAAAAGTCCCAGCCAAAGTCTATATTTCAGCCTTGCCTACCTTTTATATTCTTCTGGGCAGAACATTAAAAAAAGAAAAAAAAAAAAAAGGGAGTTCTACAGTATATAGTATAAAGAAATTTTTCAGGAATAATTTGTTATTCTAAATTCAGTTTTATATGAATTCTCAGGACATTTTGCAAGTGTAGGTTGGTGTCAAAGAAAATTATAATCCTAGACCAGAAAAACCGTCACGACTTCTAAGAGTCACAACGATCATATCTTGGTGGCCCAAAGCATCAAGTGACTTAGCCAATTGGCAGGTCCCTTTTTGTGAAGACAGATAACTTGTGCGACTGAAGTTTTTTACTCAGTGGGTACACTTTCCTATTATTTTAATAGCTACCCCAAAATGGTAACATGGTTAAAAAATATTCTAATCCTGGGTTCGGTTTAGGCATTTCAGCTAACTGCGGGTTATAGGGGAGCGTTAGGTTTTTACTCCATGTGAGGTGCGATAGAATGTAATCCTGTCCGATTCTATTTAGACAAAATAACATAGTGGCAAAAGTAGTTAAGAATTAGATTTTTGTTATGCCTTTGAAGTGAAAACTCAGAGTGCTCTTTTATGTAACTAAAGGCTCAGCGCATAGATAATGAAATCCTTCTTGCTGGTCTGGCATTTAAATCATCTCCACACCCTTTCTCTTTTCATGTTGAACTTTAGTTCATTGTTATTGGTAAAAGAACAATTCCTTTGGATAATAATTGGGTTATTATGTATAATTATATGTATGTAATTTGGATTATAACTGGATTAAAAGGTTAGACCCAATAAACTTTTTCTTCCTTATTGCAAGGCCTTTGCCACGTTGGAGTCTGCAGCAAACGCCTTCACAAATAACGTCGTCGAGTGGGAAGTGTGCCCTGTTTCTTGCCTGCTTGCAGATCTCCCCTAGACTAGAAGTGTGTCTTGCTAACTAGAGAGTGGCCATGTGAGGAGTAAATTTGTTTCAACACCGGAGCTGTCTGTAGCTTGGTGTTAGGCAGCTGTGGCTAAAGGTGAAGTGGAACAATTTTTTAAAAAGTAGATGACAGATATATTGAGGTAGGTCTGTTGTTTCCATGTGACATCACTTGGGTTCCATTCAGATTGGGAGCCTGACAGTGCCTGATTGAGTGTGTCTAGGATTTAAGAGGCAGTTTAGTATGGCTCCTAGTTGTGCTGGATTTTTGGTTGGGCTGACTTCGAGGTTCATCAGTTCATCTGGCATTTATGGGATGCCCACTGCATACTGGGTACTGGAAAATTGAGGGCAAGTTGGGGACTTATCAATTGCTCTTTTTACACTGGAATTTTCTCTACTGAGTATGAGTTTTATTTTCCCTCTGTCTTCTCATAGTGCACTTTCTAAACATTTTATTCAAATCACCAAGTTGTCTAGCATTTTCAGTAAGGTTCAAAAGAAAATTAAACAATGTCTAGCTCCCTGACTGACAAGCCTCAGAGGATTTCTAGAGACAAGTCATACCCGGCAAAGCTGTGTGCTTGCGTTGTGTGTGTTTTAATAGAATTTGTAAAGGTGTAAAAAAAGGAATCTAATACATGTCACTTACAAAGCATTTCATAATGTATTTGATACAGGGTCTCATGACATTTAACTTTGGAACTTGGTTAACCTTGGCTACAGAATGACCACGGAGTGACAGCGACTGCACAGAGAGGGCCAAGGAACGCCGAAATCATCAGCATCACCTTAGGGCAGTTGCTGGTGTGCTTTAGGGACCAGGAGCAGGGGCCTCCTGTTTCGATGTCGTTGTTACTCTAACAGAAAGAGTAGAGTTTACCAAGTGTTGCTAAGTTAAAATGAGCTCTCAACTGTAGGGAGAATTAAGAATTAATAACCAGGAGCCAGACAAAATAGAACTGAATAGGAGGGATGTTGATAAGCTTTTACTGAGTATTATTTTATAGGTGAGAAAACTAAGTATGAGGATGGTAAGGTAACCGACCAAAGGTTGTACAATTAGTAAGTAGCATTACCAGTATTCATACTTAGATCTAATTGACTCTGAAGTCGCATGATTTTTCCATCGTCTATAATGTCGTTAAGCCCCACTGGTAATACGATATAGCCATTAACATGTCAAAATTGTTGCTTAAAGAGAGATGCTTTTATTTGTGTTAATTTATCTATCTTAACGTGAATTATACTTTCACGGTAATTTTAATTCTCATTATTTTTAACAGTGTTATTGAGATATAATTTACACAGATAAAATTCACCCATTTGAAATGTACAATTTTGTGATTTTCAGCATATTCACAGGGTTGCGCAGCCATCAGCACAATTTAACTTAGAACATTTTCATCCCCCTTAGAAGAAACTCCACAGCCACTGGCACTTTCCATTCCCCGCCCCCCAGCCCTAAGCAGCTGCCAGTCTACTTATTGTGTTTATAGATTTGCCTATTCTGGACATTTCATATAACTGGAATAATCCAATATTTAGTCCTTTGTGATTGGCTTCTTTAACTTATGTTTTTAAGGTTCATGCATATAGTAGTATGTTAAGTATTCCATTTGTTTTTATGGCTGAATAATATTCCATTAGACGAGTATGCCACATTTAATTTATCCATTCATCAGTCGATGGACATTTATTTCTACTTTTGGGCTATTATAAATAATGCTGCTATTCACATTTGTGAACGAGTTTTTGAGTGGACGTCTATTTTCATTTCTTTTGGGCATAAACCCAGAAGTGGAATTGTTGGGTTATATGGTGGTAACTCAACGTGTAACTTTTTGAGGAACCGCCAAACTCTTTTCCAAAGCAGCGGTACCATGTTACATTCCCACCAGCAGCGTACGAGGGTTCCGATTTCTCCACATTCTCGCCAACGCTGGGTATTGTCCATCTTTTCTTTTTCCTCATTAACTTCTCATTTTATGAAATAGCCAAAGAAGAATATTCTTATTGCTATTTTATGGACGAAATCACTCTGAATCAACAAACATTAAAAAAGAAGCCCAGTATGTGTGTGACTAGAGGGGAGGAAGTGGCATGGACAGTTCAAAACAGCAAATCATCCAAAAGCAATTTAAAAGTTTTTGAGTCTGATGCTTACAGCTATATTAGATATTAGAGATCATATTTCCCTCTTCTACATTTTAAAGGTGATGAAACCAGAGCCTAGAAAAGGAAGTAAATTGAACACTGACATCAAGCTGCTTGGTAGAGAAGCCAGAACCAGCAGCTCCGTCTCCCTGCCTCCCAGGCCCTCGCCTGTTCCAGTACAGCCTGTGGCATTCTGCCCTAGGGGATTTACAAACTTGTCTAAATCATAGGAACTCCATTTTTTAAACTCATTTATCCATGCCGGCCTTTTATTAAAATAAATCTATCTTCACTTATAATGGGGCATGGGAAGGTCAGCAAAGCTGACACCTCCCGTTGGGAAGTTTCTAATAGAATTTACTCCACGTATTGCCTATGATGAAACTGATGCGCAGGCGGAAAATTAATGCAGGCAGTGTTACTCGGTGATGTTTCTTGGATCGGATAGCTTTGCTGTGAATCCTAGCTCTGCTGCTTGCTCAATAACTGCTTGACCCTTTCTGTAATTGTTTCCTTATTTTTAAAATGGGGACAGTAATGGTATCTACGTCATGAAATTATTATCATTATTATTATTTTTTTTACACCTACAGCAGCAGGTCTTCCTAGGTGGTCTCCCATCCTAGTACTAACCAGGCCCGACCCTGCTTAGCTTCCGAGATCAGACAGGATCGGGCTCGTTCAGGGTGGCATGGCCGTAGATTGAAATTATTTTGAGAATGAAATGAGATAATCCCTGCAGAGAGGTTAGCACAGTGCCTGGCTCCTAGAAAGCCCTCAATAAATGCTGACAAATTATCATTGGAGAACAACTTGCTCAGATCACTGAAAACATTGTGGTCTGGGATTTATAGAAGATAAACGAACCATTCCTTTTTAAAAAGTAGTTTCTACTAAAGGAGCAGCCCTAGAAAATAGCTATCTTCTAAAGTCGTCATGATTTTGAGCTGTCTGGAGCTTAATAAAATTATCCTTCTTAAGAGAAAAAAAAAATGTTAACTTCCCATCCTTTACTAATTATGAGCTAATTTCCTTTATACTGTAATTCGGCAGAAACCAACCTGGAAATTTCAACTTGAGTTGACCTTATATTAAACGCCCCAACAATGGGAAAACTTAACTTAAGCATCTATGCCTGTGATGGATGTAATATATTAGTGTTTTTCCTTAGTATCTTAGTTTGATTATCAAGATAAAAACCCACTAAATTATTTTAGGGCCAGCTGTGTACATTCATGTATCACTGCAGAAGAAAGGACACTCCATGGGGAACCAGAAGATAGGATAGGAATCTGGCCCTTCTCCACCCTAGTGCATGACAATGGACAATGTCTATATGCGCATCAGAGCTGTAAGTTTTGGTTTTTCTCATGAGAAAGTTGGGGTCACGGGGATCAACAATTCCTACCTCAGAGGGTAGTCGTGAGACTCGAACAATAATCTGGGTACAGCAGCACTAGCACAGTGCCTGTCCCACGGTCGGGGCTCAGGAGATGACAGCCATATACCAGCGCAGTGGGATTCTGTGTGCTACACGAGATCTGGAGGCAGCTTCAGTCGTACGTTTAGGCGAAGAAATTGGACATGTCCGTGTTCATATAGTATGATTCATGTCTGCTCTGTTGTTGCTGCTGCTGCTGCTTTCCTGTAACCAATTTTAGAGCCTATGTTGGCAGCTGGAAGTATTTGGGATTAATTTCACACTCACTTTATGAGTTGACCGTTTTCCTGCAAGCAGCTCCCTGGGCCTCTGCCTCATTACTTTGGCATCAACTGATATGGCAGTTGGACAAAGATGTCCTTTGGGGTCTCCATTTTATTTGGAAACCTTCAATTTGTAAAAGCAAAACAAAGGCCATCAATACACTGTGTTTGGAATCGTTAGCATTTGTTGTTTCCGAAGCCCCTCCCGTTCTGTATTCTGTTGCACACCGGGGAACACACAGCTTCCACGGCCAGCGATGAGCACTGCAGGATCACTCCCTCCAATTTAAGTCCTACAGCTGGTTGGCCTCATTTTCTCAGGTCCAGGTGAGCTGCGGAATCTTCTAGGCCTGGTCAGATCTGAATCTCGATAGGTCCAGTTTTTCCAGCCCTTTTTATATTAATTCTGCTAAATTCATTTGGCTCTGGTGGAGAACAAAGTAAACTTGGCCGTTACGTGTAAAACTAAATTGAGAACATGGAGATCTGTTTAGTATTTCATGCTGGCCAGTAGGTCAGGAAGATTTTTCTTGGGGGTAGTTTATATAAGGAATTGTTTATCCCTTTTCTTTTTTCATTTCTGAGACCATTTGGGGACAGCAGACTCTTTCCACAGTGGCACAGGAATATAGCCAGTGACACTGAGACTTAGAGAAACGGTGCTTCTCGTGGGTCGGTGTATTTTGGGACCCGCTCAGCAAAGACCCTGTGGCCGGGGCTGAGAAGTCATTCTACCGCCACAGCTGCGTGTAGCAGGTTGGGTGGGTCCACGAACTGACGTGCCGTTACAGTTAGTAAAAGTTTCCCCTTGATAGTGAGGAGCCCAGCAAATGCCCCAAACGTTTACTGTCATCCCACAGCTGCTTCGCCTGTCACCTCCATCAGGTAATGCCCACACTTAGAATACTCCGTGGCTCCCCAGCACCTACAGCTGAGTGCGTGTACTTCACCTTGACGTTCTGGTTCTTCTACAGCAGTCGCCCAGTTTACCTTTTCTGTCTCATTAAGTGCTTTTCCCAGACTGGAACATTTGCTCGTCCCTGAACAAGCAGCCTCTGCTTTTCTGCTTTCAGGCATGTGTTCAGGTTGTTGCCTTCATTTTTAAAGCATCCTTCTCCAGCATCTCTTCTTGAGGACAGATGTCAGGTACTGCTTCTCAGCGGCGCGCTGGCAGACATTTAACAACGGGCTCTCTGGGGAGGGGTGCGTGGTGGGAAGCCTGGCTGTGGAACGTTTGTCGACCTCCACGTTGTAAATACTTCCCCCATGGCCGATCTCAAGCTACCAGCGTGAGGTCGCAGAGCACAGCGTGGGGTTGCAGAGATGGGATGAGATGTGCAGGAGCCCACACGGCTGTGCTTCCCACACGCAGGGGCAACACGCATATAAAACCCCGAGGGCCTGGCTCATAGCAAAATGATTAGGAAGTAATGAGCTTTGCGCATTTATGACCTTTGTTTTAATGTAATTTATTTAATTTTAAGTTTATGTAATTTGGTCTTTTTTTTTTTTTTTTTTTTTTTTGTAATAGCCGTTTTTAACAGCTGGCTCTGGCTCACAAAATTCCCCTGAACTGAGCAATCGGTTCTTTCCCCTGAGCCCGCAGGAGCTGGCGGCCACCCAGCCCCACCCCCATGCCCTCGGGGTGTTATGAGGCCCCTCCCTGTAAGGTGCTTCAGGTCTCATGCGTCGGAGTGGGAGACTCCATGGTCTGCATCCTGAGCACTCGTGTCCAGGCGATGGTCAAGCTGACTACTTAATTTGCAGTCCCAGTGCAAAATGGAAATGCAGGGCCCTTGTTAAAAGACAGGAAGAAACTGCTGTTAAAACAGCTATTAAAATATAAAGCTTTTCCTTTCTTCAGTGGTCCCTCGCACCTTCCGATGGCATTTTTTATTTTCTATTTAATGTCATTCCAAGTAAGGAAAAATTAAAATTTTAAATCGTTAGTATGAATTTGACCATTAATCTTATACAATGCCAGTTTTAAATGCAAATGTAAGAGCCTTTAACTCCTAGGAGTTACTGAGCAGTTCTCCTCCGCTCCTGGCGTGCTCCATTATCCTGCTGACTTTACTTACAAAAAACAAGTTCAAAAATAGAAATATTAAGAATTTCAAGACAGAGATAGCAGGGCATTAAACCAGGCAAGGAACCCTTCTAAGCACAGTTTGCACACCCTGTGTACAGTACTGAGCAAATGCCTTTCATCTGCTGGGCTTCAGAGATGTCATTTGTAAAATAGAGATCATGCCGACTAAGTCGCGGTGGGGGTGACGACTGAAGGCACTGATACCTGATGGCACAGAGCAGAAAGCCTGGCCTGCAGTCTACGCTCCAGTCATTGGGCGGATTATTATTAATAATAATAATACTCCAGAGGGCAGGGACTAAGGCTGATCCACCTCTGGGGCCCTAGGCCAGCCAGTGGTGCCTGGTCATAAAAGACTGTTGATTGAGCGATAAAAATAAATAAATAAATAATAATAATAATAATAATAATAAAGTATTAATAGCATTCTCCTTTAGAGTCTATACGTCTTCCCTACATTGTCAGCATTGGCCCCCTTGACCTGTTTTCCTTCCTCCATTATAAAGTCTTTGAACATGGAGATGAGAT
This sequence comes from Pteropus alecto, assembly GCF_000325575.1. Lineage (NCBI taxonomy): Eukaryota > Metazoa > Chordata > Mammalia > Chiroptera > Pteropodidae > Pteropus > Pteropus alecto. The sequence goes on from NW_006436282.1 coordinate 23,788,554, forward strand.
CTGTCGCCATTGAATTCCCCGGAGTGCTTCCTGCAAATTCATACACATACCTGGCCCTTGGGAAGTGTTTATGACCTTGATCTTTGTATAATTTGGATTTATTGACAATAAGCATCTGTACCATAATACGATGACCCCCACAATGAGGCTTAATTGGTAACATTCACAGGAAGAAAAAGGTATAAACTGAGACTTTGACAGGAGTCAGTTGCAATCATGGTGAGAGTGGGGGAAGCAGATGATTCCAGGTGTTTTGGTTTAAGAAAAGTGGCCTCTCTCTCTGTCTTCGAGGGGACTTCTTGAAGTAATGGGGAAGAGATGAGTTCCAAGCCTCATTTGAGTCAAGAAGGCCCCAGGGATATTAACTCTGGCCCATAATAATCTATCCCTTTGGTAACTTCTTTCGCACTTACTTTCTCTTCTGCACAATTAGGACATCATTACAGTAATGGTTCTTTCCACTAATTGATCGTACGTGTATGTTTTCTATCCAAGAGATTATAAGATCCTCACGGGCTGTAAAATATCACATACTTCTTTTCAATGCAAATGGAAAGCAACACAGTACTAGGCACATAGTAAGCAATGCACTTCATTGTATTGTACTGCTGACCCTGGTCCAGACCCCCAGGGCTCCCTGGAGAGCCGAATCTGCCTTTATAACTCCGGCAAGCCCTCAACCGAGTGGCAAAGAATCCCGGTCTGCCCAGCATTGTCAAGCCAGGACCTTCAGTTGCTTTGTCCTTTCCTAACCTACATCTGTTTCCCAGTGCCTCCCAGATACCCCGAGGGCTGTTCCCCTGCAGCCCTACGCCCCACATGGAATTTGGGAGACATACAGTTGTAGAGTCCACTTGTTTGAATGATGATGTTTTAAAAAGCCCTTTGGGCCAGCGTCAATAGCCCATGAAATACCACCAAATGGATCATCATACACTAGACTTCTGAAACTCATCCGAGCTCTCATCCCTCAGGCTGGTGGGGACTTGTAGAAAGGAGCTTAAACTGCCCTGATGTTTGCTGTTTCTGTTTTGGGGGCCGTCAGACACCTTGGACCTCTGGGCCAGTCAGTTTGTTACTTCTAATGAGCAAAAAATTCACCAAGACGTTAAAATAAAATAAAACACCAATGGGCAGTCTTGGATATTCCATCTAATTGTTGCTTTGCTTCTGTTTTCCACGGGATTATTCAAGAGGATGAAAAAAGAAAATCCAATCCTACTCACTCCTGCCAATTTTATCCTAGTAGATTTGGTATTGTAAAGCTAACACACCCCGAAGTTTTTTTTTCTTTCAGATACCTATGGTCTGGTGCCCGACACTGGTGTTAAAAATGACACATTACTCGACTGGTTAAATGGCTGAACATTATCTGTTCTTTGGATATATAGATATTGGATATCTCAATACCATGAAACATATGGAAAATAGTAATCAGAGGAAGATAGTTATTTTCTGATAAGGGTGTAATGCAGTTGTTTTAAATTACAAGGCAAATGCAATATTTTGATAAGAATTTTAAAACTTCATCCATCTCTGGCTAGTATTATAGATTGTAATAACTGTATTAGAGGTTACTTCTATTATTGTGTACTGTAGAAGGTCAGTCAGTGATGAACAATGTCCCTGTGAAGCTGACTTCGTGGATATTTTTATCTCCCGGCCATATGGATTTGGAATTGTTGCAGGCTTTTTTTTTTATTTTTTAAAGAAGGACGTGAACAGATGACTGATAACTCTCTTATTACTCAACAGAGCTTGTGTTTTGGGAGACAAAGCTCATCAAGTTGTTTTAAGGAAAAACAAGAGTGTGCCAAATGTAATTTGTTGAGGGCGCAAGAACTGTGAAATTATCCCTCACCGAAGTTCGTAATTTCTGCAGGTGATTGCTCTAGCAGATGCAGTAGAGGAAAACCAGGACAACCTGTTCCAGGCGTTCATCAGGCTGAGAAGTGCCACTCACTTGGTGATTCTGCTCATCGGACTGTGGCAGAAGCTCAGTGCCGACCAGGTTGCTATTCTGGAAGCGGCCTTCCTGCCGCTGCAGCAGGACACTCAGGAACTGGTAAGAACCCACAGGTCTGCAGTAGAGACGGCCATTGTTATGGAAAAGAATGGGTTTCGGGAAGCTATCACGTGACTGTCACGTTTTGTAAGATATCAAATGAAGGCTTTTTTTTTTTTTTTTTTTAACCCAAATTAAGATGACACGGTTAGAAAGCGGTAAAGACAGCTCCAAATCCGTGCTGTTGGACTCGAGTCCACGCAGCTGAAGAGCCGGACCTTTAGGCTGTCCCATCCCCTTGGCTTGGCCCCACTGACCAAATCCTGTTTTCCTTTTCTTTAAACCAAAGTAAAAATGGCAAATAAAGGCCTTCTTTTCCCCTAGAGCTATTTTAAAAAAGGTACAGTGTCCATTTTCATGTGGTGTCCAGTCTGTTTTCTATGTGCTCTTCAAGCACTCAGAAGCCAGGGAGACGGACTCTCAACCGGCAGTAAACCTTCAGACTGGCTCATCCTTTTTTTCCGCGGGAGAAAAGAGTTCAGCCGTTTTAATTTGCTCAGTGTTCTGAAATTTAATTGTCACTTAAAGGGCTGGAGAGAACTGAGATAGCAGGAGTATTTTATTGCATTATTACAGTTCTTTATATATAGTTTATAAACTCATTTTACCCCTGATTCTTTGAAGAGGCAGTTTAGAATGAAAAGGGAAAAACGAGGGTTTGTATTTGGAATTTTTAGTGAAGGATTCTTTAAATAAAAACATCTCTTATCCCTTGGATTGTAGAGATATCTGTGACCACCAGCAGCCATTTGGGGGTAACTTTTTGCATGCTTTCAGTACAAAGAAATAATATACTTCTTGGAAATTAGAGACTCTTGAATTTAGTTCTTGTAGCAGAGGAAACTATTTCAAGAAAAAGGTAATTTCAAATTATTTTTAAACATAGATGTGAAAATATGGCACTAAAAATAGTACTAAAACTAACATTTTTGAGTGCTCGCTAAGTACCAAGTTATTATTTTAAGAGTTTCACAAGGATTATCTTATTAAATTTACACATGGCCCCATAAGGTAATTAAGGTACTATTTTCATCCCTTTTTGCATATGGGAAAATTTAGGCTTTGAAGGTTAAGCCTCTTTCCAGAACTAGTGGGGCAGAGGCCAGGATTTGGACCCAGGTCTGTTTGCTTCCAAAGTACATGTTTTTAACCGGTATACTGTATTTTAGGAAACAAAGTCACGAATATGATTTTGAAAGTCATAAGCTTTGTTAGTTGAATCTAATTTTCTGCAGTTGGGTCAAAGGATTGTCAGATTAAAAAAAAAAATCAAGCTATAATTTATATCCTAAATAAAATACTAATAAATGAATTGAAAAAATATAGAATATACTTTTCTTTAGGTTGATAAAATAAAATTATAGCTAAAATTGACCTTCGAGAAGGTAGAAATATAGACATCGTAATAATAGAAAGTAAAGAATACAGTGGTTGAGATTACATTACTAAGAACGATAATTATCACTTAGGGGCTCAGATTTAGCAGTCAGAAGGACTTGGGTGGCCTCAGTTCCTGGTTCTACCACCCAACGACAAAGTCCCTCTGGTCAAGTTTCTTCACTGATCTAAATCTCTGCTTCTATAGCTAAAAGATGGAAACAATAATATGACTTACTCAGTAAGTTGTGATAAGAATTGATGAGATAATTGAGCAGAGTGCTTACTCGTTATTAGAAGTGGTTTAAACAGTTTACGTATATTATTTATAGTTCTCACTAAAGTCATGCAGGGTAGGTATTGTTACCTTTTTATGGTTATTTGTCTTCTCGACTACACTTGAGGGCAGGAATAATCTCTTGCTCATTTTTATATTTTCAGTACCTGGCACAGTGCCTGACCCTAGTGCAGTCGATATTCGTTGGGTGAATGCCTGGGGAAAAGGGTGACAGCTAGCAGAAGATGACTTGGCAGAACAGACGCGGCAGATATAATGTTGGGCATGAGGGACAGGGCGGGTCAGCTGAGTAAGTTACAGGGCACAGTGTGAAATGAAAATATAGATCCCTTGTTCAAAAAAGCAGAAAGCAGTGCTGAAGTACTGTTCAAAGAGGTACTAAAAACAAAGCTTTTTACTATCTGTAGCCTCTCATGGTGTTGTATTTGCTATTTTATGTTCTGAATAAGAAAAAAATTAATTTAAATTGTTAGCGTGAATTTTACCGTTTATAATGTGCAATGACAGTTAATACAAATAGAAGAGCATTAAACTCATATGTGGAACCAACAGAGTTACACAACTTGTACTTCGTAGCTCATACACGTATATGTATTTCGTTCTTACAAAACTGTGGAACCTGCACAAACTTAACTGTCTTTAATCACTCCTTGATATGTGCACATCTACCGACACTTAATACCTGCAGCTCACTGACGAGCGAGGACGGACTGGAAGGCAAAGGAGCTCTGTGTTGTCCTGTTTCCTTCCCTTCAGTGTTATTGTTTTTAGTGTCACAGTTGGACATTACAGGGCAATAACAGGAGTATGATGGCTTCCTTAGTCATTCCTGTTTTCTTTGAATCGATTGCCTTCTTTATTCATTTCAGAACACGTTCTGGTTCAAATGAAAAGCCTTTCGGGGCTTTCGGTGCCAGATGTGACACGCCTTCCCTGTTCTTGGTGTGAGTCTCCCACTCATCACGGGACCATGGGAATTCTGAGCGTAGGGGCTATCTGTGAAAGGGGCAGAGTGGAGGAGGAGGCATGCATTTTGTGCATATCTTCCCTTCTCACACACACTGTATTGTCCCATCAGAATGACAAAACACAAGTTCAAAGGTAAGATTATTAAGAATTTCAAGATGGTGACAGCCAAGCATTAAACCAAGTTTGGGGCCCTTCTGAGCAGGGGGCCCTGTATGACTGCCCAGCTCACGTGCTCCTGACTCTGGCCCTGAAGCGTGGGGAGACTCGAAGACTTTCCTAGAAAGAAAAGTTCTCAGATGTAGGAATGGAGTCCCAAGAGAGATTGTGGGATTTCTGACTCTAGACATCTCTAAAAACAGCCTCATTTTGCAGGGAGTATATAAAAGTACGTTCACCCTTGTAGACAGGTGAATAGGCTTAGCATCTTCTCGAAGCCCCTTTCTACCCTGCCTCTGTTTTCTCTGCTGTCGTACCTCCCAAAACATGTAGGGGAAAATTCTTTCAACTCTCTTCTGAATTTGGAGAGATTAGAAGGTGTGTATACTCATTATGTCTATTGAAGTCATTAACGAGACAGGACATTTGATAAAAACATAACTTGGAGAAGAATGAATCAAAAAAGACATTTTAATACCGCTTGTTATGCTCTTCATCTTTAATTAGGTTGTGGTATTCATTTTGGACTTATACTGTTGAGACAGCTTATATATCTTGAGAAAAAAGGAATCCTTTTTCATTCTTTAAGACGTACGCATGCAGTATGTGGTTTTGACATGCTGGTTCACAATCCCCCACATTATGCCTTTAGACCTCACAAATAAATGTTATGTGATGGGTATCCCACGGAGATGTGGAAATGAAATATGCGAGCCTGAAATAACTTGGAAGGAGGGCGAGGCGGGGAAGAAAGGAGTCTCTGACCAGAATGTTGAAAATATATCCCATGTTGAAGTTATTATGATACCACAAAAATCTGAATGTAATTTAGATGGTTCGGTTGAGGGTGGATGGCAGAGTACATGTGTGTGTGTTGGGGGGGATCTTTAGACATGTGGACAACATTTTCAGCAGACTCTCAGTTCAAGGTCAGATGTCCCCAGAAGTATTGAGTGGTAGAAAGAAGTGCTCAGAAGATGTTTTATTTACGTTTCCTACAGCACTGCATAATGGTTTGTTGTATTGTTATAAGATGCAGGCTAAATGCCATCATCAGTTCTGGAATATTTTCTTCTTAATAATGATATCAGGTTCACAAAGCAAAGATACTTAGAATTTATTATATTGATAATAAAAAGTAATGTGCTTTGCACTATATTATCAGTATTTTTTTTTTTTAAGTCCCGCCCCATTTGGAACAGAATACATCACTGCTTTCTTTGCTCTCTTTAGTAACGTCTCTCCATTTCTGCTACTTCTCAATACTATTTTGGGGCAAATAAATACTAGTATTGCAGACTATTTTATGCGATTTTTTTAAGGTGCTAAGAGTTATACACGCCAAATGTGTTCTGTAGGGTTACTCCCCCGACTTTAAGAAAAACATTAGTGTTCCATTTCGCATCTCCAAAAAGAGCTCTTAGCTTCAGTTCATCGGCGGATTTGGTGACATGGTACTATCCCTATTGCGCTCCTGTGCTGATGAGGTTTTGCCTAAAATGTTCTAGCAGAGCACCTGGTAGGGCAATTCCAAACAGGTTGTTTTCTTAGTTTTCAAGTTAGGAACTGAGGGTATATCAGAGTATTCGAATTCCCAATGCAGAATTTAAACCTGTTTCTAGTGACCAGCCACAGAAATTCTTCAGAAAATACTATCTCTACTTAGATCAGTGAGGGTCGTGTTACTGCTTTTGGTCTGAGAGAGTATTTCATTGTGATATTACACACATCCGCCTCCCATGATGCTGTACAGGAGCCAAAAGCTGTAAAACTATATATATCTCTCAGCATTTGCCTAACATGGCAAATGTTTTATCCAGTCATTTATTCATTCGGTGATTATTTATTGAGTACCTACTATGTTCCAGGCAGTATTCTAGACACTTAGCATACCTCAATAAACAAAACAGACTTAGACCCTTTGTGGAGTTACTTCGGCATGGCAAGCAAACGTATTCTCATCATATTCAGCCATAAACATACTGGCCGTCTCATATGGTCGTGCAATAAAACCAAACTTTCAGTTCCTCAGTCTCAGTAGCTTTGGTCGAATTTAGTTGGGCGAAGAACTTCCGCACATGTGAACAAACTCATTAAAGTGGGGTAGGGCACTGGTGTCCTGTTGTGTCATGGTGTTTGCGTTAGCAGCCCTAACTTGTGGTATCCTGGGATCAGCCTGGTCCTATGTGCAATAACCAGACGATCCCCCAGAAACAGGAAACTTGTCTAGGGAGATGTATGTGTGCACCCACATAAAGGTGGGAGGCGGGGAAGAAGCTGGCCCAAGGGCTGCCGCTCCTCCTTCAGATGGCCTTGGTAGACGTGGTAATCATCAGGAATTCTCTCTCGTTGAGCTTACTCAAGGCCCCGGAATCCTTCTGAATCGTAGGTAGTCACTACCACTTGGAGTTGGTATGTGGATGACTCCTCTTTGCCCTTCCTGTTCTCTGCACAGATCTGCTTCTCATTTTCCTAGTAAACAGCTTAGATGACTCAGATTCTTTAACGTGAGGTCCAGCAGATGGCAAGAGAGCAAGGAGGAGCAGTGCTGGTATTTCCGAATGGGCCATCTCAGACTTCCCCTGAACGTTCGCTTGTATTCCGCCCGACTCAGAGGACTCTCTCCTGAGAACAACAGTGCACTGGTCTGGGACCAGTTACACACGGCCCTGGAGTCGGAAGGAATATTGGCCTGTTGCATAGTATTTGGCCTGACTTGTTTTTTTTCTTTCAAAGTGCATTTAATATCTTTAGTAGATATAGTGTATTTGAAAAGCTTCATTGTGTTTTAAGGTTTTAATAGTTACCTCCCCTAGTATTGAACTTTAAAATCCCCTGGGAAAGTTAAGATGGAGATTTGAAACTTCAGCCTTACTTCTTGATTGATTATTCCTTTTACAAACTGATATGGAAAGAGAACTTATTTTTAACATGTTCAGCATGGTTCATGTGAGAAAACAGATGTTTATAATAGGAAATCCTGTTGTGTGGAGGGACTTATCAAGGCTCACTTACAAGGCTTAAAGACGTCTGCGTCACAGGTCAGATTTGATGTGAGGGCCATTGTACCTCCTGTCTGGATTGAGTGATGATTGAGATGGCTAATCATTACTGTTATTAATGACTTCTTCGTAAAAGGCAAACAAAGGGCGGAAGTCTGGTGTCAGTTTCAAGCCTGCCTTTTGTGAGTGTTAGAGTGTCATCACAATCATAACTGTCTATGGGAACAGAGAGCAGAAAGTAAATATTTTGGTAATTCCCATGATCTTAGCCAGCAAGATAAGCGTGAAGGAATTAGTTTTATGTTCATAATGGCCACATACTCTGTGTCGGTGCCAGTTATTTGCAAGTCTCTTCTGCTTCATCAGAATCGATATAACATATTTCAGATCCTTTCCGATGACTCGCTTGCTATTTCAAAATTGAAACCGTTGAGATAGGTCAGAATTGGAGCCTGGTAGAATACACTGTACAAGTGGGGACGCTTCATTTTTAAAATTTTGTTTATGTGTATCAGATACGAAATGTTTTAATGAACACATTTAATATTATTTATGCTTTTAACAATAAAGAGACTAAATAAATGAAGAAAGAATTATTTGACGCTTCACTCTCACAGTGTGCCACCTCAAACCCTTTGTGAAATAAGGTGTGATTTACATATAAGTAACTAAATAAGTAAAATTCACACAGCCACGGAGAGGAGAGCAGTGATCATCGTCACCCTCGTCATGCTTACGAATTTGATTCCTGGCTGGAAGTGTATCTGTATTAGCTCAAGTTCTTTAAACTCTCTCTACCCAACCCAGTCTGAGTCTGCTGATTACCAAGAGCGGATTTTGACATTTCTGGGACATGGCATTCTTTTAGAAATGTGCACATGGAAATTGGCACCCCCTCTGAGCTGTGACGACACGCAGAGCTGCCGCTCCAGGTTTGGTCAGTCGCCGGGCCCGCTCCTGCTCATTTGGGAATGTTTCTGAGAACCCGCCTTGGCCTGCGTCCTCGTCGTTCTCCCTGGCTTCCCGTGGTGGCATTTGGATGAGCCTTTCTGCCCCCGTCTCCTGATTGACATGCGCTGCTCGTCCCCGCTGGACGCAGCGCGTGGCTCTCCTGTTGCACGTCTGCTTGCTCGCCTGCCGTGGCTCTCTTTGCCCCGGGCTCAGTTTGGGTCCCAGTGCCAGGCATTCAGGACTTTAAGTCACATGGCTCCACCGTATCATTTTCTGAGACTCCCAGCTTCTCTGCTTCGTTCTGGGAAGACTGACTTTCCTTGGGTACACAATTCTTTCCATTGACCCAGGGCTAATAGTGATTTTTTCTTTACCTAAAATAGTGTCCTCTGTTCACCTCTCTATCCACCCTCTTTAAGAGGCAGATCAGTTTTCATTTCCTCCATATTTACTCTGGCTTTCCTTCTCTTGTGAATTTCACTTGTGGGTATGACATAATGTAGCTCTCATTATATACTCTAAAATCATCTATGTGCTTGTCTTGTATTCTAATAAATATAAGGATAGATTCTTCTATTTCCCCACAGAATTAAAGTTTAAATTAAACATATAGTTGGATATAAGTATCTAGGCATTGCTTGGTACTGCATATGTATTCACAGTGTTTCATATAATTAGAGAGTCTCCTCTAACAACTGTATCCTTTTTTTAAAATCATTTTTTTTTTTTTAAAGAAGCAGTCTACTTCCATTTTGCAAGCAACCTCAAATATTTTTTGGGTTCTATAAGAGCAAAACCTAATCTCTTCTATACAGATGATAAAAGATATAAATTAATAGCCAGACCACCACACACACATATTTATACATATATTCATTCACGTATCCTGTAATTCAAATCAATAAAGGCAAAAATTTTCAATCTTACCAGTGATGAATATATGCAAGTGAAAACAACTATTAGGTACACTTTACCTATATTGATTTAGCCAAATTTGGTAATAAGTAGTGCTGACAGACATGTCATGAAATAGACATACCCACCTATTTCCGATATATTTGTTCCAGAGAGTCCTCTAGGAAAATGTGGGTCATAAAACTAATCCAACCCTTGGCTCAGTAATTTGAGTTAATGCACTGAAAGTAGTAAACCAAATTCCATTTGGTACCGTAATGTTTATGTTTATAATTATGAAATACTGAAAGCAACCTAAATGCTAATAGTTGGGAAATACAAACTGTGGTTTGTATTATGTCAGGCTGGGGTTCAAATCCCTTTTTTGAGCAAATACTTGACCAGCTCTGCGTTCTTAGGCAGATCATGGAGCTCTAGGCATTGATTTCCTCTCTCTGTACAGTGGTGAACTAGACTAGATCCAAGGACTGCCTCTGCTTTGAAGAGGGATGAGAATGGCCATTTGGTTTGGGTTTCACCTTGCTTTCACTTTATATTCCGACTGGGCCAGAAAACAGGTGGTATAGGAGAAAGACAAGACGTTAAGAAAGTGGGCGAATTGGGTCTCCAAGGCCTTTCTCATGGAGGCATGCCTGGAGTTCGGCGGAAACGGGGAGGAGGCTGCCATTCAGAGGTGTCAGAGCAGGGGCTCGCGGCCTTGTGCGCAGTCAGGCTAGGGAGGGCTGATCAGGAGCTGTGCACGTGGAATTTGCTTTCACATTTTGGGTACATCGTTTCCTCTACTGTATGTTTTTTTACTGTGTAATTTGGCCTTTATTAGGCCTACTACAAATGATTTACCAAAACATATATAATAAGGTTTTCCTTCTTCAGTAGGACATATCCAAATTCTATTTCTTACGGAAGGTAAATGAAAATGACATTGCTTGTTTGGTCCCAGTGAACAAGACTATACACTGAGCCTCCTCCCTTGGGCATCTTCACCATCATTTTCAGATTTTGGGGTTTTGATGTTTGGTTGTCTGTGTTATCTGGAAGATCAAAATACTACTACTACTACAGAGGCGTGCTAAACCATATTTTTAAAAACTGCATTGCATGTGCGACCTCATTTGGAAACTATCTGTCAAAGGTGGGCAGGTGTCATGAAGATGCCCCTCACGTACCTCTTAAGATTCTTGTGAGGACTAATTGTGAGTCTAAGAATTGGTAGCTATTACCGTAATACTACTGTATTTCAGCAATAAGATGCCGTCTGTTGTAAGTTACAGCATTATGTTATGGACCGCTTAGAAAGCAAAAACACTGCCAGCTAAACTGTGACATAATGCTTTTTAATCCCTTGAACTGTTTAATAATTATTGAAAGAGCTCTTTTAGACTTATTTAGACAAATTTTATGTTACTCTTATACCTGAATAAGAGGAAATATATAAGACACAGAAATTGGTAAAGGAATTCCTAAAACTTCTTTACATTCAATATTTGATTCTCTTACCTTTCAACTACAGGTCATTGCTGTCCATGTTTTTCCACACAGCATCGTCCCGTGTGCCATGAGGGCATTGCTGAGGCAACATTACTTGGGGAGTCTGTGATCTCGTGTTATTACGGTTCCATAACAGGAGTGGTTTCTCCATGTATTGTCAATAATGAGTCCTTGAAGTGAGCATCTATAATTTAGGTTCATCAGAGTTATGTTTTTAGGGGACACAGCATCCCAAAGCCATTTCTAGATGTCAGTTTCAGTAGTCTCTGCAAGTGCTGAAAGCTTCGGTGGACTCTTTCTAAAGTTTGACCCATCCAAACTGACACAGATCATAGTGCCTTTCGACTATGCAGTAACATCTCATTTAATTATATGCAGACTATTGACTTGGAAAAAGAAGCTAATTTAAATTTCGATTTCATGAATATTTTAATTGTGACCTTACATTTTTCTGGGGGAAGACCTCACACAATATTTTCCAAAGCCCAGTTTAGTAAAAGGAGCCTAAGATGATCCGATGACAGTAGATTGAAAGGTACACATGTGAAGTGGGAAGGAAGTGCCCTGTAGCATAGTGGTCGAGAGCCCTGGATCTAGAGCCACGTAGTCCTCGATCCCTAAGGGCCCTCACTTTTAATGAGTGTGTCATTTGTAGTGAAATACTTTGCATCTATAGCCTTAGTTGGAAGTCACTATACCTACCTCATAGACTAATGGTAAGAATTAGCCAGAATAATATTTGTAAAATCCTTAGCACATTTCCTAACACATGAGGTCCTACAGTTTTTACTCTCGTTGCTGTTATTTCTACTACGATTGTCATTCATGGGGACCAGTCTAGAAAAGATAAACTTTTCGGGAGGATCTTACACATAAGAACAGCATGGAATTATGCACCTGCAGTTGCTAAATGTGTCTCATAAATCTACAAGCACCTGGCAAGGGAAATAATTTTTCTGTTTTTTTTTTTTTTGCTTTGATGAGCAAACTGAGACCCAGAGAGGTAAAATAATTTTTCAGAGACATACAGCTCGTAAAGAAAGGTGCCACAATTCAGCCTAGGTTTTCTGTCTCCTAATCCAACGCACTTCTCATGACCCATGCTGCCTCTTACATGGAGATAAATAAGCAAGAGTGTGCAATGGTGAATAAGTAAAGGGTGGGTGCTGCACGTTAGGCCCTGCAGGCAGCTAATGACCTTGGGGGCGGGGGGTAGGGGAAAGAAGCATCAAACTCAGGACTTACTTCCCTGGGCCTCTATTGTCCCCTGGATCTTGACCTGTGATCACTATCTTGTTAGCTTTCCTGTACCTTCGAAGAAATGGTTTTGATGTTTTTTCCTAATTAGCCTTATTAAGATAATTGCTCCAAATTATCTAATTTACCATCACCAGAAGGAGCTTTCCTCTGGAATCTTCCTTATCAATTTGACTTTCCAGTCTTAATTTTTTTATAAGTTGCTACTGAATTGTGCATTTGACTAGGATGCACTGAATATGGCTATCCAGGATCCAGTTTCATAATCAGGTAATCTACACGGTGTTCCTCTATCTAAAGCTTTGGGGTCAAACGCAGAACATAAGCTTAAAAAAAAGAGAATCAAACACTTCCTAAGGTATATATCGGTGTCTAATCACTACGTTGTACACATGAAACTAATACAATATAATAAGTCAATCGTAATTGGAAAATAAATTTTAAAAAATTAAGAAAAGAAATGATTTTTAACTTATAGATAGGTAAACCAAATTGATCACTAATATCCTATAACCTAAAAAACCACTGATTAAAAATAAATTAGTGAATGCATGCATACATCAAAAGAAAAGAGGATCAGAGGGTCAAAGTAGGTTGTTTTAAAGCAGCCTGTGTTTTCTGCTCGTAGTGCAGCTAAACTCTGTCTAGAGGTTTTAGGTTTTAAAATCGCTTATCTGTAAGGTACTTCTCATATTTGAGATTCTAGATTTCCACATAGTTTTGTTTCACATTTCATCATTTAAGTATGCTACATGTCTGATCAGTCAATTATCACACTGCATTTTTATTTAATGAAACTCTCATTTCAAAGGCTCTTCGTTTGTCTCATAAACATTCCTTTTTCATTATTATATTTGAGTTTATATAGCAATTTAGACCCTCCAAATAATAACTCCGTATTCTAAGAGCAATCTTTCTGAAGTATTGGCATCATACCTCATTATAGTAAAAAAATATTCATGCCAAATACCTAAACATGACATGGTTTTTTACTAGATCTGCAAGTTGGCAATAGGAAAGGCAATTCTGTAGAACCTCTATATTAACTAAATGCCGTATCTACTTAAATGATCTAATATGCTACTGTAACCTGCTTATGAAAACAGTAGCTTGCTTCGCGAATAGTCTATAAAATGATAGGAACTGCTTTCCTGCTGTGGTGACCACAGAGTACACAAATGCCAAACATGCACAAAGGATCTTTGCTGATATACCACAGGTCTTCATCAATGGCTGTGAAAGCACCTTGCAAACGTGTCCTCTCCAGTGACACATGGATTACTATTTTGTCTTCATTTATTTCTTCCAGTTATTACTGAAATACAGATTCAAGTTTAGATATTTGTCAAGTTTAGATTTTGTTAGTTGTATAGAGAGATACCTTTGTAGTAATTATTGGTTACCATTCTTTAATGATTTGGGGTGGGAAGCTATTTTTATAGTCTTTGACATCTCTTAAAAGGCTTTTCAAAATCAATCTAAAATAATTGATTTGTTTCCTAATCTGCCTAGTGGCATCTGTAATAGGTCAATAGAGTAAAAAAATTCCAATTTTGGCAACCAGTGGGAAGTTCTCTAGTGGATATATAGAGAGGCTGCACTTTGGTCTAAAGAACCAGCTGCATAAGTCTAGAAGGAAGACGTGTGGCGAGTGTGGAAAAGTCCTCTGTTCCCTCACTGTGAATTAAGAGAGTGTAGTGCAGTTGCCAAGAGAGCAGAGGTGAGCAGAGGCCAGGCTGGCTGGGGGACTTCTCCGTCAACGGGAGGAACTGCCGGGTCCTGCCCTGCCGTGCCAGGCCCAGCCTGGCATCTCGGTGTCAGTTTGGGATTCTGTAGTTAGCCGTATAAATTTTTAAGTGTTTAAAATTGGAGCTCATCCAAAGACAGGAGGTCGGGATAGAGAGAAAACTCGAAACCATGTTTATATATGGAAGAGCCAGAGATGTTTATTCTGGAGGAGAGGGTACAGGATTGCTGTCTTCACAGATAGAAGGGGCTGTCATGTGGAAGAGAGGCTAGATTTATTCTGCATGACTCCAGAGGGTAGAACAAGGGCCAGTGGGGCAGATCTTGGCTCAGTATAAGAATAGCTGTCTGTTGGTTACACACATCCCTGAAAGAAATTAACTGCCTCCAAAAGTAGTAATTTTGGATCTTTGACAGCCGTGCCTAGGCAGATGGCTGCTATTCTATAAAGGATCCTGGTAGAATCCCACAAGTCTGGACTAACGATCTCCAAAGTGCCCCCAGCTCTAAGCCCAGTTCTATATCTCACCGTCTCTCTGTCCAGGGAACACATGTCTTGACCAGGTGCAGTAACTCCAGGCACCGTAACTGGGAAATCAGACACGCTGCTGGTGAGCACAGCACAGGGTGAGCAGTGCTGTGATCAGCTGGGTGTGCGAGGTCTCAGAGCCCCCGAGAGGGCCCCTGAATGCTATTCTTGGATGGCAGAGCCTGCGCTGAGCTGTAAGTGGGAGTTGGCCAGGCACAGGGTGGAGACAGGGCGTTGCAGTGGGGGCGTCGAGCACGCACAGCAGCCTGGGTGAGGGGCCGGTAGACAGGAAGATGCCAGAATGGAGCAGGGGCTGGCACGGGAAGGACTTTAAATGCTCACCTGAACATCTGGACTTAAGAGTCGAAGTTTAGGAGATACCCGGTCCAATTTGCGTGTTGGGAAGGTGGCTGGACTGACAAGGTTGAGAGTGGAGTGTTGCTAACAGTGAGGTCTCTAAGGGCTCCTTTCTGACTATCAGGTTGCTCGCCGTTTATGTAAGGGGCTTGGGCTTTCTGCCTTATTCTATGAGAAGAAATCATTCACCATCTTTGTTACTGATGGTCAGGGCCATGGTGCTCTAGGTCTTACCACTCTGGGTACAAACAAAGTCATGTTGGCAATAACACCCCGGTGCACGCACGCTTCCCTGTTGTGCCGATTCGGACCTCGAGACCCCCATAAAATCTTACTGTTTTCTCTGGGAACCCCTGGGGAAGCCCGGTGGGAGGTTGTGAGCAGACCTGATCCTCGTTCTGCTGTTACCTGGGGGTGGTGTCTCCTTGTGCCCGTCCGGCCGGGGCCGGGACCCTCCCTGACAATGCTGGGGCCCCTGCCCAGCATCGTATCCCTAGGACTACAGCCGCACGTGCTCAGCCGTCAGGCACTTCTCGAGGTCTTCGCTGCAGCACAGCCACGCTGTTCCCAGCAAAAGGGGGGGTAAATGGCCCACTTCCTTTCTTTGTGTCACTTTTTGTCACTTGGGCATGAAGTGGGATTAGGTAGGCTGGTGTCTCACGAAATCCCTCTTGAAATAGGTTTCTGCAACCCCAAGGCTGTGGGATCCATTGCCAAGAGACACCAGGGTTTTCCCTCCATTCCAGCTTCCTTCCAGATAGCCACGGGTCCCCCTGTTCTGACCAGCTCCCCTTCAGCAGAAACATAAGGCAAAATGAACTATAGGCCTAGCAGCTTCTCCGTCCTGATCATCAAACATACCTGTGCCCGTCGTGATGATGACTGCTCGCTCCTGGCCCAGGGCTAACACTTCTATGTACGATACCGTTTAATCACCCAGCCCTTGGAGGTGCAGAGTTAGTATTCTCGTTTGTAGATGAGGATGAGGCTAAGAAGAATTAAGTAACTTGTTCAAGGTCAAACAGCTGGCAGAACTGGAATTCAAAACCAGACTGGTCTGGAATGTTCCAGACACTAAGTCCTTAACAAATCCCTAACACTTGGACATATAAACACTCATAATCTTATAATTTAGATAACAGTAAAGTGCCTCCTTTGTTCATTTATCATCTTCGCATATATTCAAAATCGGCTTTTGCATCCAGGGCTGGGAAGAAACGGTGGATGCTGCTGTCTCCCACCTCTTGAAGACCTGCCTGTCGAAGAGTTCAAAGGAGCAGGCTTTGACCCTCGGCAGCCAACTGGACGTCCCCAAAGACACAAGCCGCCTGAAGAAGCACATCACCTTGCTGTGCGATAGGTTAGCCAAAGGCGGACGCCTCTGCCTGAGCACCGATGCCGCGGCCCCGCCGACCATGGTCATGCCAGGTGAGAGCTCGGCGAGGCTTCCTCAGCACA
>NW_006436282.1:23805278-23821109 GCF_000325575.1 Pteropus alecto
CACAGCCGCGCTCTTTCCAGAGTAAGGAATGTGCCTGTAGTTGTCTTTGGGGTTTACGTTTCCTATTAAAGTGGTGATAGCCGAGAAAACTGCTTTCACGTTTCTCCTCAGATATCCCAGGGTAAACACTTGGATAAATATTCTTGGGGTATTTGCTTGCTAGACATTCCTAGAATGGCGTGTTTTTTTTTTTTCTTCCCTCTGCTTTTAAATATATGATCCATTTTGTTTTGCTTCTAACCAATAAAAGTGGATTAGAGAATAGAACTAAATGTGATCTCGCGATACCATATTTCGTAAACGAAAATAGCATGACGCGAACAGCTCATGTCGTCCAGGTGAGTCGCATCCCTTCTGCCGTTTGCTTGGGTTGTGGTCATCAGAGAAAGAGGGACGAGACGAAAAGGCTGGGGATCGGGAGACGTGAGCTTCACGTCGGCTTCAGGGCCGAGGCGCGTCTGGGCCGGAGTGAGAGAGGGCAGCTCTCCCTTCCATGGGCATCTGTGGTGGTCAAGGGCAACCGGGTCAGCCCCTCCCACAGTCAGAGGGGCCGAGCCGTCAGGGGTGCTGCTCGGGACCTTTAGAGGCAGCAGCTCCAACCATGTCTTCCCTCTTTTTAGTGTCTCTCTCTGTGGCTGCAGTAAGGCGCATAAGGTAAACAAATGTGTTAGATGCAGCAGCTGTGGCATCTATGTCCTCATGAAGCAAGGACCATGGTATGGGACGTGGTGTGGTTTTCTCGTCTTCCTTCTTGCATGCTTTTTGTGCACCTCCCCGCCACCCGTGCTGATGTTCTTTCTGCTGCTTCCTCTTCCCCTCACTCAGCATTCCTAGAAGTAAAAAGGAATGCAAGTGAAACTTAAAAAAATAAACATGGAGACAGCATAGCATAATCTAATAAGCACAGGCTCTGGAGGCGGACAGACCAGGGTTTAGGTCCTACCTCTATGCCTAACTACTCACATGACCCTCAGTATGTTAGTTGATTCTCCAGAATCCTGGTTTCTTCCTTTCGAGAGTGGGTATAATAATGCCTCCCTTGTTGCCAGGGCCTTAGATATTTGTGAAGCACCTAGTACAATGCTTGGCACAGAGACACACTCAAAACACTCACGCTAGACTTATTACCATTGTCGTGTGTGTATATATATATATATGCATAATTCAGCTTCTGAATTTGGTGGATGGTGGGATGGGAATAGTTGATTTGGTGTCGTGGGATTCTGTAGTCTATGGTTTGGAGTATTTTTTTTACCTTAATCATGCGCAGATAGAACCTCACTTTTATTCCAAAATGATATTTTGGAATTGGCATTTCAGAATAGAAACGCCTTCCTAGAAACAGTTCTCGTAGTTTGTCTTGATTCAGGCCCCCTTCATCTTATTGCCATCCTCCTAATGGTCCTTTAACTTCTACTCGTCCGTCTTCTGTCCACTGTTATGGGATTATTTTCCTAAGAAAGAAATATTTAAGCTTAATGAGCTATTAAATGAAAAATATTCACTATAATTGGCACTCAGCATATGGTTCTTCCTCCTTCCTTGCCAATTGGAAAACCAAAGGGGGATCGAGGGAAAAGGACAAATATATAGAAGAGGAAACTTAACAAGAGATGGATGTGGCCCCGTCGGCTGGCGTATCTCTCAGTGCCTTCTCTTCCCCATGTCCCCGTTGGAGCTGCTTTGGGAGCAGCCGTTGGGAGTCCAGTGGCAATGCCGTGGGCAAAGACCTGGACACCCAGCAAGAGCAGAAGCTCCCTTAGTCACGTATCTCGATTATGGAACTTCAGTCATCTGTTTAAGTGGCTAGATTTGGAAGCAACTCGACGGCCGTGTCTGTGTAAGCCCTTGGTGCAGAGAAAAGGAGGAGGAGAAGGAAGGAAGGGAGAAATGAAAAAAATGAAGGAAGGTAGGAAAATGCATTTGCTCACAAACCAGGACTCTATAAGCCGGCTCTGTGCCTGTCATGCCTAGTCTAGCCAAGTTCATTCCACGGGGTAGATTGAGACTGTGCACGTTTGTGCTTCACTGTCGCGGTCATAATCACTTGCTTTTATTTCGATGACCCACTTTTTGACTCTGGTCGAGTGACGTTCCTGCCCACTCGCCTTAATCTAATCATCATAATGACTTTTTAAAAAACCGTTCAATCAATGCCTTTTGTCATCGATGTGCTCTGTCATTGCCGATTATGGCTTTCCTCCCTAGAACTCAAAATTTTTACACACTTATTTCTGTACTTAGCGCGTTTTTGAGGTAGAAGAAACATGTAGAATTTTTGCTGTTTTACAAATAGAAAGTGGAGTTCAGAAAAGCCAAATATCTTGCCCAGAGTTGCCCGGTACCGGAAGGGTTTAGTCGAGAATCCAACCTCCGAGCCCGCTGTGCGCCACACACGACGGCAGAGACCCTTCCGGCCTGAGACCCTCCCGTGGGAGCTGTTCGTCATCTGGCCTTCTTGTCGCTTCAGTCGGGCTAGCAGTGTGGGAGGGAAAGGCAGAAATAGTTTCACGCAGTCTCTTTTCTTTGCTCTGAGGAATATATGGAAGATTTATCTCTGTTTTGTGCTTAATTTTTGTTACCTCTGTAGGTGACGTGGTACCATTATCACAGAGATAAGAAGTACTGTGAGTTTTTTCCGCTTCCAGCCAGCAATGTTAGTTTAGCTACAACAGTCATTTCAGAATACGTGAAGGTGGAGAGGCGTGTTAGAAAGGAGCGGATGACTGAACACGTACGTGTACAAGTTCTTTTCACAGACATGATCTCTCTGTAATAGCTGGGCAGGAACTCAGAGCTCATCTCCGCTCACCTCCCTCCCTTAACTGAGGTACCTGGCCTAGGAAGATGAGGTGGCTTAGGGCTGGAATTAAAGGGCAGGAGTGAGTGTGATTTACCATGTTCCCTATTAAATTGCAGATGGATAAACATCTCAGAATAAATACCCCTTGGTCTTCTAGCTTCGGGACTTTACGAGCCCAGCACTTTGGATGTGCCTTTCTCCGTAAAGGCCACGATGACAACATCCTCCCTGGCGTCCCGAGGTTGAAAGTCTTCCCCGCTCGGAATTACCTTACGGACCCCTCAGCCGCGCGTTGCCCCTGCCCGCCTTTAGCAACCTGCAGGTTCTGCCAGGGCTTAGTATGAAAAGCATTCACCGTGAGCCGCTTTTTCCGGGTGAATTCTTTCTATTCCAGAACCATCGGACTTGCATGTTTCTTGTCTGTCACTCTGATGTTTTGCATCTTTCTGCTGGGACGTTGCACTTTCAGGAAATGTCTTTTCTTCTCATCTCAGCTGTATGCATTCTACCCTGAGAGGGAGAGTCACAGAGGGCCGGCAGGGTAGTATTAAAAAAAATTCTAAATGTGAGTGTTCTTAGCGGCCCAGCTGGCATTCTCATACGTGTCGTTACCTGTGTCTGCCATGCAGGTGCTTGAGGCTGGCATTTGTGTCAGATTGCTAGAGGCTTCCTTTTAGGACCTCAGTGCCTATGCCAGTATTTCGATGGCCCTCATTACAGCCAAGATTTGAATATCTCAAGCACATATGCAAAATTCAGTGCATATTTGATTGGGCCTAACTCACGGTGTTTGGCGACAACATTTCAACCCCGTCAGCACGGAAGCTTTTATCACCTCTGTATGGGTTTTTAAACTTTATGTGATCTAGGCGATGCTTTGCCCACCAAGAGATGGTATGGATTAGTGACGGCTCATCAGATGGAAGCCTGGCGAGCAAATGTGGGCCCCACAGCGAGGCAGGCAGGGCAAGACGGGCAAGGAAAAAGGCTTAAAGACAATACAGGCTGCTCAAGGGCCTCCAGTGAAATTCTCCTAATGTGGTCAGATGAGTGGGAAGTCGTAATGGGCCCTGCCTTCAGCTGCATCTTCATTGGCGCTGCCAGATTCCGGGGCCAAAAGGAAGCCAAGAATGGGGGAGAAAGAAAGCAAAGAGGGTTCGATTAGTAAGGCAAGTCTTTTCGAGGATGTGGGTTAGAAAGCTTATTCTGAAGTGTGGTGCGGACCACCTACGGATTAGTATTCTGTGTGTCTTTACTACATTAAGTGATAGGATAATATAGAGAGTATAAATCTAAATAAGGTATCTGTTCTATCCTTTTGAGAGATATAATTAAAACTCTCACTTTTTAATGTTTTAAATGAGTTAACGACTTTTTTTTTTTTTTTTTTTTTTTTTTTTTTTTTTTTTTTTTTTTTTTTTTTTTTTTTTTTTTTTTTTTTTTTTTTTTTTTTTTTTTTTTTTTTTTTTTTTTTTTTTTTTTTTTTTTTTTTTTTTTTTTTTTTTTTTTTTTTTTTTTTTTACCTTAAGGGCTAGATGTTATTTTGAGGCTACTTCTAAATGACCCATTTCAACAGAATTTAAATTTAGTTCTCTGAGGTCTCACTTAGATGTTTGATCAGACAGATGGTATTTACTTTCATATTGTCAGTGCGATTTAGCTGTTGGTTTTATACTTTATTTGAATTTTTATAAATTTGAAGTCTTTCATTAAGGAAATTTAGACGAATTCGATATAGGAAAGGCTGCAGGAAAGATTACAAAGTGGCTTCTGAATCGATTTCTTCTACACAGAATATAATGCTTTGTCCATTTTTAAAAAAGGAACAGACTCCAAAGTGGGAAAATGCTGTTGTGACGTGGACTTCGGCATCAGAAGTGCCTGGGCTCCCGAGCTCTCTCGGCCCTTTACCAATTGTGTGATGTAGCGAAAGTTTCCTATCTTGTCTACTTCTCGGTTTTCTCAGCTATAAATAGGAATAATAATGGTCTTTTTACCACAGATTCTTTGGCCAAGTTAAACACAATAGTGTGTAGAAAGTGCTTAGCAGGGGCCCGGCACAGAAAATTCTCACTAAATATGAGCTTCTATTAAAAATAATTATAAATACTAATGTAAAATCTCAAAGGTACCTGTGAGAGCTTGACAAAGGATTCTAGAGTTAGAAGAGTCAAAATATGAGATCAGACAGGAAATTTCTTAAGAGTATAAAATTTGCTTTTTCAGAATGTTTATTATAAAGTAACGGTAAATTGGAACATTGCAATTATAAAAAGACAGCTTGACGTACCAACTGGAAAGTTCAAAATTGATTAAAGTATGGAAGGTTTGAGACTAATTGGTATCAGAAAAGGTCTACCCCAAATGGGAGCTCATGTTTCATTGTTTTCATTGGTAAAACAAAAGGTTTGTTTGAAAATAAGTAAAATTAGGATTAACAGTAAGTTTATTTTATCATATATTTGCTGAAATTTATGACTACAATTATGAACTAATCCTTAGAGACAACCGTGAAAGAATCATGCAGGATTTTTTTTTGTTTTTACTTTGTTTCTGGCATGATGATACATGCTTAAATTTGACCGTACAGGCACCGTTACAAAGAGTGTCCTTTTTTAGGAAAACTGTTCCAAGGCACCATCCATTTTCTTAGGATTCTTTCCTCATCTTTTGTTATTCAAATCATTTTCTTCAGAAATGTCTGTCATATCATTCCTGTCAATTTTGTTCTCTTCATCATTAACTGGACTGACTGCCGTCATTGTCCTCGCCTGTGACAAGAGCAGTTCTCCAGTAACACTTTAACTACGTTAAATCTCGCATCATTTGCGAGATTTGTAATTTCCTTCTGCAGCCAATTTATGCTGTATTTGCAACAATTTTAAACAGTTGGTGAGAGAGGAACTAATATAAAAAGTTGACAATAGGGAGGATTCATCTAGTGAAAGGTATTTGAATAGAGACTAATATTTTATAAGTGATCAGTTAGTCTTTATGCTATGCTTTTACTTTTCTATGACTATAGTTGAGATAATTAAAACTTCTATAAGTAGGAGAATCCACCACCACCTTCCAATAATATATGTAAAAATTTAGAATGTGCTAATCTGAACTCAGATCTCTTGTGCTAATGTGGAATTTCAAGCAGTGGAGGGAGAAAAAGATGAATTAGTTAAAAAATGCTGCTGGGAACTGGCCAACCATTTGGAGGAAAAAAAACCAGATCCCTTAGTCCATACCATGTGCCGCAACACATTTCAGATGGATAAGAAATTTAAATGTAAGACAACTAAATCACAAAAACGCAGAAGATAGAGGTGGTTATATAGTTATGGAGGCAGCCAGAAGCGTATAAACCAAGTTGTGTGTTAATGGTAATTATCCTGGGTAGTGGAGTTACAAGTGGCGTCTGAGTATCTTTCCACTCTTTCTCTTCCATATATTGTGTGTATTTTACTACAGATAACTCATATAACTTGTAAAAAGAGGGACCATGATAGAAAGTACCAATAAGAAATCCATTATAATTGTATCAGAAATGGGGGTAAGGAAAAAACAAGGACTAGTTTTATAAATCAAGAAGATTAATGGCTTTTTATTCTTCACAGGAAATGTTATTCCAGGGCAGTGACCACATGTTTATGGGGCTTGTTTGTATTCCAGTTCTGATAAGCGAACCCAGGTCCTTCCTAGCACTCGGCATAAATGCGTGCAGCCAGGCTATGGATCCTGCCTCCTTCCCGCCCCTGTGTCTCCTCTCCAAAAGTTGGTCGAATCATGCACGTTATTACACTCTGAGTAGTTTTTTCACCTTTTCATGAGTGACTTCAGAATTGCTAAGTCCGGTGAACACTTTGCCTACAACCCACTGGGCTGTTCTGCAGAGTTTTACAACGAGACCATTTCCTTTTTAGAACCTTCTCATTCCTCGCCTTCTTGTTCACCATTGGAAATTGTTTTTGCCCCTCAGGTCTGTCTTTTCCAGTTGGCTTTGTGGCTTCTTGTTCCCATTCCTGTCTTTTGACTATTGGTGTTCTTCATGCTTTCCTAGACAACCTCATCCAACTACCACCTGAATTCCGTGTCCTTCTAAGTTTGTATTTTTGTATCTGGCCTCTCTTCCAGGCATCACATGTCTCCCTTAGTACCCCACAGGCCTCTCCGATTCCACACGGCTGAGTGGAATTCATCTTCCGTGTGTCTGATCTCTGCATGGTATTATCCAGTGCCTGGGCCAGGGACCTCAGGGACAACCTTGACTGTTTCCTTTACTCACCATGTTCACTTAGTCCCCAAGACCTGATGATGGCACCTCCCAGATAGATCTCTCTCACTATCCACACTGCTATCACCATGCTCAACGCCCTTATTTTTTATTTAAACTATTAAAATGATCTCCCAATAGTCTCCTTGTATTAAGGTTCTTCCTTTATTTTAATACTTCCATAGAAAACAAACAACTTATGAATGTGTATAGCAGAATTATAACCAAAACGTAGAAGCAATTCAAATATTCATCAACTGATGAATGGATAAATAAATGTGGTATATCCATACAGTGGACTATTCTTTAGCAATCCAAAGAACTACACCACAGATGAACCTTGAAAACATGCTACGTGAAAGAAGCCAGTCCAAAAGACGATATATTATATGATTCTATTCATACAGAATGTCCAAAATAGGCAGATTCGTAGGGACAGAGTGTATGAGTGTTTGCCTCGGGCTAGGAGTGGGATGGGGAAGCGGAATGGGTAGTGATAGCTGATGGGTATGGGGTTTTCTTTTGGGTGAGACAAATGTTCTAAAGTTAGATTGTAGTGATGGTTGCACAACTCTGAATTTATTAAAAAGCATTGAATATATATTTTTAAAAGTGTGAATTATAGGATATGTGGATTATATTGCAATCAGCTGTTAGAAATGACCCGTATCTTTTAGTACACAGATAAAATGCATTCTTTGTAGAAATGTAGAAAATTCAGATGAGAAAAAGAAGAAAATCAAAAATCAATAATAATCTAACCATCTTGAAATAGTCGCATACACTACTACATATAAATTTAGGTATGCGTATACATATCCTTCCAACCCTTTTTCTTTGCTCGTATGTACCTTTGTTTTATTAAATTGGATCATTCTGAACCTACTGCTTTATAACCCACTTTACTTATTTTTATATAGTAATATATCTAACATTTATTGAGCCTGCCCTGGTTCTGAGCATCTTGGTGTAGTGTCATGTCGTAGACCACCTGCCCCTAGCTGAGAATAACAGAGCCGGGAGGCAAACTCTGTCAGGCCAACGTCACATCTTGTCCCTAGGATTGCATTGCCTTGTGATGCCCAAGTGGGCTTGAGAAGTACAAGATGGAGCTAGTGAGCTGCGTACAGTATAAATTCTAGTAAGACTTGCCAGGATTTTAGGGAACTTTTGTGCTGCACACACTAAAACAGCCCCCAAGCTCTTGATTACAATGGGAAATTGAATGTATAACCCACTTTAAAAACTTTAATTATATCATTATCGCATTATTAAATATTATATGTTATTTTAATAGCTACATACTTTACCAGCCCCCTTTTGGCAAATATGCAAACTATTTCTGATTTTAGTATGATAAATAATTATTTAGTGAATATTCTTGTAGTCAAATTCGTGTACATCTGCAATGAATTTATCCTTTTCCATGAGTAGGAGTTTCTTTAAAAAAAATAGAGATCTGGGTGTGTTACTTCCCTAATTGAAAAGATTCTACAGCTCCCTGTTACCTACCACATTAAATCAAAAGTCCTAAGCCTTAAAGGCAGTGTTCTTTACTAAGTAGACCCGCGTTATCCTTCTAGTTGTTATGTCCTGCACTTTCTTCCTTACGATCCTTTGCCGATACCGAATTACTCGATATTTTCCAAATACCCGTGCTTTGCAAGCTTCTGTGCATTTAGATAAAAGTTAGTCTTAGAAAGGCAATCTTCAGCTGGTGCTAAAATGACCATTAAGTTCTGAAGACCTGGTTCAAATGATGCTCCACAAAGCATCCCCTGAGGAATTTTAGCTCAAGGGAAAGATCGAAGCTGGAAAAGAAGCTTTCGATACCCCCAAGGTAGAGGTCATCATTTTGCAGTGGTGAAACCTCCGAGCGAGCGAAGGCTTAGGGAGGAGGGAACACTGGATTTGGGACGTAGCTGCAGAGCCACGAATTGGGACAAGAAGTGGATTCTACAGGGAGGAGAGAATATCCAGAAGAGGTGGTGTCAGCACTCTCAAGGATAGAAGAAGGCCAAGGATAGACCCTTCTGGAAGCAGAAGGAATAATACAGGAAGTAGAAGAAGTAGAAGTAGAAATAGGCTCAGGGTTTGTATTTCTTTTCTTTTTCTTCTCTTTAAAAAGATAGTTAGAGATGTTTAAAGATCAGGGGGTGGTGGTGACAAGATGAGACTGATAAATTCCAACATTCAGGTTAAATCGGAAGCTTTGAGGAGGCAGAGAAAGAATCTGGAATATAGGTAAACCGAATAGATTTGATATTTGAGAAGAGAAAAAATTTGAGAACCTAGATATAAGTTAGGAATATATGAAGATTTTAAAAAAAGGAAAGTTTAATGAAGTCCAGCCACATGAACTTTGACATTTTATAATGATCTATGAGAGACCAAGAAAGGGTGAATGGTGAGGTGGTAAATTAAAGTTGATTTGCAGTAGCCACTGTGGGAAGGACAGGCTCAGCCATGTAGCAATTGTGCAGCTACTTACTCTTTCGGAGTCAACGTTTCCTAGCTTGAAATACTGAGATAACACCTCCTTGCTTCAAAATAACATACTCTTTGAAAACTCAAACTATATCGTGTGAGCAAAGAAAGCGTTCAGTTATTAATAGGATGCTCATTCTTATCCATTATAATAGGGAGTCCATAATGGGATGAATGGAAGGTTAGTGGAAGAGTATTTGAATCCAGGATTCGAGTTGTATTTGACAGGAGAAGCAATTAGAAGGAAGGTCTGCCATCAAAGACCTAATAGAAAAACATTCTCCCTGTGTGTACTGAGCAAATACTTGTTGAGAGACAAGCTGGCTGGTAACTAATTACAATGCGATGACCAAAGCCTTGCTTCTTGGAAGTAGGGTTGTTAATACAGGAAGAGAATACCAGGGGAGTTTTAGGAATTTCCTTCCCTGCAGATGTTTAAACGAATGTAGACACTCAGCAGTCTAAAGATAATTTGGGAAAAACCCTGCCTGAAAGCAGGGAGATAAATTAAATACCTTTTAAAGAACATCACTATTTTTATTTCTTTAATCATGTCATATGGACAAATCTGTAAAATGCTCATTTTTACCCTCACTCAGCTCTAAATCGATCTATCTTTTCTTTGGACTATTCTCATATGAAATATTACAGTGGAAACCCCAATCGTGCAATTTTTGGTATCCTTAAAAATTGCTTCAGTTGGCCAAAAGAATAGTATCTCAACACGGCAGAGCATCCCTCAGGAACATATTATTTCTGAGCGTTGTGTTATATCAAAAATAACTTTTCTCACATACAGTTGACATTTGGGCTGTTTTATCTTCAAATACGAGGATGAAAAAATTGGTATTTATTTCAGCAGTTGCTGGCATGAAGGGATTTCTACAGAGTCACCAGAAACTAGTGATAATTTTTTTCTAGTTGTCTTCCCCTCCACTTGTGCTACCTTAGTGGTTCTGTCTGCAACAGTAAGGTTTTACTGGTTTCCCTCAAAATCGTAATAAACATAATTCCTATTTTTTTTCCCTTCAACTTTTACTCTCAGCATTTACTATCTCTCTAATTCAGTTTGTAACAAAAGTTTTTTTCTTCGCTTTCGGTGTAAATTCATGAATATTATTAAAGTTGTATTTAGTGTTTTTCATTTTCTTTTAGATTTTAGGGTGCCTGGATAAAATATTTTAAGTGCCCAAAAGTAATTCATCCATCAGTGACTTACTGAGACTGTCATTAAGACTGACTCGACATCATATTATTTGCATTTAAAAATTTCACATGCTCGAATAGCGAGAATATCACAGATAGATGGGGCAGACCCAGCAATTCGGCCCATTCCTGCGGCTTCGTCATTTTAAATTCTGGCCAATACACCTGGCCTAAAATGGGAAAGGCGCTCTGCTTCTGACGCTGTGCAGCCCCAGCAGGCGAGGATGTTCTTCCATTTGGAGCCGTTGTGCCGAATGAGCCCAGTCCGTGCTGCCTACCTTCTAAAAATCTCTCATACGAAACTTAAAAAACAAACAAATCAATTTTTACTGTCATTATTCAAGTGAATTGTTGGGATAGTCATCCCCTTCTGATTTATGTGTAATGTGGATATTTCCTAAACAATTAAAAATTTAAATGAAAAACTATTCTCGTTTTGGTGGTTCTCAGAACATATAAATATCGGATTCTAAACAGTAAAACACCTTTAGTCGCATTCTTCTGTATGGTCTTTCTCAGCTCTACATTTTTTTAAATGTAGCTTTTTGTTTTTGAAATGTTTAATTTCTTACTTAAAATTAGGTACTCTAGTTAGCTAGAATTTTTGTATGTCTTTCAAGTCCGCTTTCTGAGCCATGCTCCAGTGTCATGTGGAAATTGTTACCCCAAAATAAAGTGATGTCACTCTCCAGCTTTCAGAAGCCATGATTTACGCTGATACCGATAAGATAGATGATTTTTATTTAGTACAGGTGTTTGCGTGTGGATTGCTCTAAGATATTTTTGGTGTTTGTTAAAAATAGGCTTGGAAATGACTGCAATCATAAAACAAGAAGCAGATACACTGTACTATGATCCATGGCCAGGGGCGTAAGGTTCCAGCTCACTGGCACTTCAGTTATAAGGAAACACAACGGCAGATGTTACGGGCTCAGGTGTAGAAGTTGGGTGGACGTCAGTGAAAAAACTAAAATATGGTGCAGCACACCTTACCAGTGGGATATTTAGACAATGTGTGTGACTGCGTACTTCACCTACACAAGTATGTTACCTAGTGTTATGTTTTTATTTTTTTAACCCATTTCTCATTTAGGAAAAAAAGTGCAGCTCACTGCCAGCGTTAATTTAATTTTACATAAATGTGATCTTTGAGGCTGAAGCAAATCTGACTGGTTTTCAATGTGAAAAATAAAATATAAAAACTGTTCTTGGAGTTATTTCTGAACAGAATTTGTCTCTAATCCTAACGTAACACAAATGTACACACAAATTGGATTCATCAAATGGATCTTCAGCTAACGGCTGTTTGAGAACGATGTTAACATCATGCGTAGGAGTGCTGCATTTTCTAGGATTTGACATTTTCAGCCATCAAGAATTACTGTATTTTATAAATGGAAATACCACTACTAAAAACAGAATGCTATAAATAGAATGATGTCATTTGTTTCCCAAGACCATCGATATACTAGAGCGATGTGAAAAGAAGAAAAGTGAGCTATTTTGTGGCAAACTTTGGGGGTGAGGTGAGGACTGTGATCCGCGAGTTATCTGGGGGTAAATGTTGTAGCCACAAGTGCCGCCGGCGAGTATTCTTGGGGCAAACGGGAAGTGCGTTAAGAGAGAAAAATATATTTTCTCTCGAATGAGATGAAACATCAGAGTGTGATAATTTTTTAAACTTCATATGTTAACTCTTGGAAAATCATTTATAATTTATACACTTTATGTATTTATAAATTATACACTTCATGCATTATTTCCTTTGAAAAATGCATCATATACGAAGCCAAGATCGAGACCTCAATGTCAAGTTTATTGCATGCGTATGAAGTTCCGGGCATTGTTGTAGCTACTCAGTGCACAGTGCTGAACTGGATAAACACGGCCCCCGCCCTCATGTAGCTTACGTTCTGGTGGGGGAGGGGACAGTCAAACACAGGAAACAGATTTCAGACAGTGAAAACGCCATGCAGAAAAATAAGTCAGAGGAAGGGGAAGCAGTGTCGGTTATGAACCGTTTGTGCCTGCTGCTTCTAACTAAAACCTGTATCTCTCTCTCTTTTTTTTTTCAAAAAATCTTATTATTTGAGAGAATCCTTATGTGACGAGTTAAAACAATTCTATGTTCGATTATTTAATATGATAGTTTAGTTCATTACTGTTAATAGTATTTGGGCACCACAGTCTTCAAAGTTTTCCGATGAAAGAATGTGTTTCATTTTTCAGAAAAGAAGCAAAAGTAATTCTCGAAAAGTTTTTCTAATAAATTTGATAAATAGCTACAGTGACCTTTAAAACATTTTGTACCATAAAAACGCTTTTCACGTTATTTCCAGCGCACGTTTTGAGTTTATTCCTCTTTGTGTTGCACCATCAGTCGTCGTGAGCAGGCACTGCTCCCTGTGCCGCCTCGGAGGGCAGAGGCTGTCATCCGTTTCCACACGTGGTTGTGGGATTGATTTGAATCGAATCATTTGCCCAACCACTGTGTCCTCCCCCTGTTTCCCATCTCTCAGGTCTCTGCTTCTCCCGACCCACCTCCAGCACCGGCTCCGCCGTGGTCTGCCCCTCCCCTGACCCTTTCTGCTCTGCCCTAGATCTCTTGTCACTTTCCAGCCTTGAGTAAATCTTTGGCTTTTCTTGGATCGACTCTGGGACTGGAAACTTTGCTAAAATTAATCATAA
Source organism: Pteropus alecto (assembly GCF_000325575.1). Classification (NCBI taxonomy): domain Eukaryota; kingdom Metazoa; phylum Chordata; class Mammalia; order Chiroptera; family Pteropodidae; genus Pteropus; species Pteropus alecto. Next base: position 23,818,727 of record NW_006436282.1, read on the forward strand.
AACTGACTCACCTGCTTCTATTTCCTTTTCATGCCATGTGACCTCACCCGGGCCTTCCTCTGCTAATCAGTGTTATTGGCTTGTTTTTGATTGTCTTCCTAACTCATTCCCAGCAGAAGTTGGTTCTTGTGATTTTGCTCGAGCTCCACCCTCTTCTCCTCCTCCAAACTGGGCAGAAAACATCACTCCTACCATTCCATGAAGGTCAGAATTGTCCACAGCAAACTCTACTTCTCATCGATTTATTTAAAAATTTCTTCGTAATTTTATTCATCTTTTGTCTTTCTTTTCTTTCTCAGAAGACACAGTTGGTCTTAGGATCAAACTCAGACTCGTTACCTTGAACTGCCGGGACTCTGCTTCCTCTCTGTCTTCCCATCCATTCCTCCGCCAGCAGTCCACCCCCAGTTCTCACCCTCTGCTTTTGCCACATAAGTCCCCTTTCAGCCCCACTCAAGCTTTTTCCTGCCTCTGGTCTTTGCATATGGCATTTCCTTTGCCTTGAATAGTGTCCTCTACCCACCCCAAATGTTCCCTGGTGCCACAGATAGTCATACTCACTAGCTAATTTATAGCCATTCTCAGGTCTCAAGTTATGGGTCACTTTCCTGTCAGAGGTCTTCTGTGACCCTTATTATTCTTGTTCGTGGCCTCTTTGACTTTTCTCCATAGCACGAAGCATACTTAGTATTTATATCTTCATCGTAGGTGTATTTAACATTTCTCCCACTGTTGTATAAGTTTCATGAGGAGAGGGACCATGTCTGTGTTGTTCATTGCCAGATACTCAGCTCTGTGCCTGTCATGTCAAAGGCAGTTGACAGGTGAGTGGCATCTTCTCCTGCTTCCCTCTTTCCTTAGGGACCTTGTAGCCTCGTATTCATCTCATCGAGTTATCTTTTCTTTTTTTGCGATCACCTTTGCATTTCTAAACTTGGGTCAGTTCTTCTTTGTTTCATTCTATTAACTGTCTTGTTTTTCTTCCCCTCCAGACTTATAAGTTATACCAATTATACTATAATCTCTTAAATATAAATTTGAGATAAAGCGAAATAGCAGTATCTCTAAACAATTCATCTTCTGGCCTAAAGAACGATATTAGGAGCTTAATGAACACATGTAAAAATTTTAAAAGGGGTAAAGGAGTTTTATTCACTAAATAAGACTATTTTTTGTCCACTTAACAGATTTTTTAAAAATAGCACCATATTCCAGGCACGATGCTGGGCACTGGGATTTGCTGATGAAGAGGAGTGACAGCATTTCCCCCCCACCCTGTCACGGGCTTGCAGCCTGGGGGCGGTGCACAGCTTCACAGGAGAATTTCAGGTGGTGGTCCATGCGGCGGAACAAACAGGGCGTTGAGAGGAACAAACGTGGTGGCGGCTGCTGTAGGCGGGGCGACGGGAGAAGTCCTCTGTGAGGAAAAGGACGAGGAACTAGGGGAATAGCTTTCTGAGCTGAAGGAAGAGAATTTAAAGGTCACAAAATAGAAAAAGGTACATGCACGAGGTGATGGACATGTTCTTTAACTCACTGGGAGGATCCTTTCGCAGTGTGTGCACGCGTCAAATCATCACGTGGGAGACTTTAATATCTAAGAGTTTTGTTTGTCAGTTTTACCTTAATAAAGTTGGGGGGAAGGGGGAGAACTTAAACGCCTGGAGTGGGAGGAAGGGCTTGGTGCATTCAAAACACCCATGGCCTCCCTGGCTTGATCTTCATGAGGAGGAGTGGAACGCCACCTCGTGTGTGTTCCTCACACTCATCATAAGGAATTTTAGGTGTTGGGACTGGTGGGAAGCCACTGCGTGGTTTGAAGCAGGGAAAGCACATGATGTGATCTATGTTTTGAAGAATTACTATGGCTCCTGTTTGGGGGATGATTTAGAAAATGCTGGAATGGGAACAAGGGCAGAGCCTGAGAGATGATTATGGAAGTTTAGCCGAGAGACAGCAATGTCTGGGATTGCGACAATAGGGATAGAATTAGAAAGATCTAAGTCATTTTTAGAGGCCAGAATACGTATAGAACTTGGTGCCGAATTGCCCGTAAGGGGCGAGGTGCGGGAGGAAGCGAGGATGGCTCCTGGACGGCTGGCTTTAGTGACGAGGTGGACAGAGGCGCTGTTGGGGAAAAGGAGAGTCCGAGGGAAGCACAGTGTGTGTGCACGTGGGTGAGAGGGGGACGGAATGCACGATGCAGTTTCGACCAGTGTCATTGAGAGGCCCAGAGGGTACCCAGCTGCGGGGCTGCAGCGGTCTAGGGCTCAGGGGAGAAGGCCGGGCTGCAGAGAGCCTGCGGGGCACAGCAGCCTCTGTGTGGCGTCTGAAGCTGGATGGGCTCATTTGTATGGAGAGAGAAAAGGGAAGGTGGCGGGGG
>NW_006436282.1:23821153-23840060 GCF_000325575.1 Pteropus alecto
CCGAGGCCTTCTGGCATCTAGAGGTCAGGAAGAAGGGCATCTAGAGGTCAGGAAGAACCAAGGGCATCTAGAGGTCAGGAAGAACCAACATCGGAAATTGAGGAGAAGGAGCCAAGAAATGAGTAAGAGGAAAACTGTGAGAAAGCGGTCACATGGCTGCCAGGAGAGGGGAGGACTCCAAGGTCAGCGAGGTCACGTGCTGCCGAGGGGGAGCAAGGTGAGGACAGACGTGGGAGCTGACACGTCTCTCCCTGAGGTTCTTATACATTTGGTAACTTTTCTTTTTTTATATATCCCTTATCCATTAATGGGAATAAACTTTTATGTGCTTTTTAACTTTGTTTTCAGTCTACAGAAATAGCACATTTGAGCACTGTATCAAACCAATCATTACGTTCTCCCCATCTGGCCATTTCTTCAGAGGGATGCGATATCGGCCCCGTCCTAATACTCGCTATCAGCGCTTCCCAGTGGCACTTCACGTTATGCCGTCCTGTTCTCTAATTGCTGCCTGTGCATCCTAAGTTAGAACTTGAAATCCAAGTGGACACAAAGTGTGCGATGACTGTTCTCATTTTTACAACCGATAACACTTGCAGAGCGTGATGTTACCTTATAGTACATATTTGGACTCCTATTGCCACTAGGCTACTTTCTTGAAATGCAGTCTAATTTCTTATGGGTTAATAGTAACCTACAAAGATTCATTCGATAACAAGTCTCTTCCGCAACCACAGGAATGAGTGAGTTTATTGACATGAAGTGAATTGTATACTCTGACATACAGTGAAATATGTTCTCTATCTGGACCTACTTTCTAATAAAAGGCATGAACTCTCTACTGCTATGTTGAACAGTATTTAACTAATGATGAACCTTAAGAGTTTTCCCAGTCTTAATTTTTGCTTTTTGTGCGTTTTTTTCTTTAATAAATATAGAACATCATCTAAATCTGTGTCTGTTACAGAATTTGATAGCCCTCTTTATACTTCGAATTGGCCTCAGAGATTTCAGCATTGGAAAGTTGGAATTTTATTTTCCCAGCTGTTTAAATGTAATATATTTGAAGACAGAGACACTGTCCTGTAAGTTTATAGCCTAAATAAATCTATTTTAAAGGTGTGCTGGTCCGCAGCCAGGAGGCATAATGGGATGACATATGAGCTATTCACATTTGAAGAACTGGCACTAAATTCATCTGAGGATGCCAGGAAAATGACTTTAGAGGTGTCAATTTGCTGGAGCCCTTAGTGGGCATCTGAGAACATCACGGAACTGTTGTAAGGTCTAACATAATGTATCCTCTGTAAATTATATTGCCACGTTAGCCACCTAGGGTACAAAAGGGCAATTTGAATGATTTTGGTAGACATTCCGAAATCTCGTTTTAATAAGTAATGAGAAGGACAAGCCTGTTCTTTAGACTTTATCAGGCTCATCAGTTATTTAGCAAATATTTACTTATGCCCCTTTTCTGAACCTTCATCATTTTAAGCATGGATTTTATAACGAGACCAATTACCTTTTCTCTCCCTGGCATCAGGTCTCCTATAAATGCCAATAATAATATTCCAAAGAAGTGTTGTGAAAAACTTATTAGTACTCAAAAAAAAAAAAAAAAAAAACAAAGAAAAAAAAAAAACCGCACACACACACAAAAGACCACGATAACCCTGTCTTGAATACTTGTAAAATCATCTCTCGGTAATCCCAAGGTGCCTAATTAGACTGCTTATCTCTAGATCTTTCACTTTTTTTCATTTTCATTTGCCAAGAATGTCTAGTAATTATGCGCTCAGTTTCCATTTGAGTAGCTTTTTGAATTACTTAAAAGGCCATCATCATTAATTCATATTTAATATCTGAATCTAAGGTTTCCTTATTGTAGTAACACATGGTGTGCTAGCCAGGAGCATCACGTAATTTGAGAAAGCAAAAATGCTCAAAGGTACCACTCATACTTTGATTTTTATTGTGAAAATATATTTTAATAACTCACAGACTGTCCTCTATTAATTTGACCGATTTAGTTTCTTTCCTTTTGCATTTAACATCACTCCTTTGCACAAAGTGGTCTGGTTAGTGATTTGTTCAGAGGCGATCTTACCAGGAAGGCAGTGATGGGAGACCATGACAGTGGGCGAGGGGTGACCCTGGGCAGTGTGTCCTCTTTCTCTACCCAAGAGGAAGGTTCATTCAGACACCACGCTGCACGTGGACCTGTGGCATTTCTAAGTACTTGATCCAAGTCGATCATGCTCCAGGCTGTGTCCAGGCTCTCTTCTTCCCACAGACCCTCCTGTTGGCTGAGGCATCCTCCGTGGCATGCAGAATGCCGATAGACAGGCAGATGGGATTTCACCCAAACTCTCTGAACCTCTGTTTCTTTTTCTTTACCTCTGTTAGGGTTTTAAGATCCTTTTCTCAGTGAAAGTCTGTGATGCAACCTTCTACCTGCACCAGTCCCAAGTTCTAGGTTACGGCCTGCGGCCCTGCCGCTGGCTTGGGTAGAGCCCTTTGTTGGCTCATGAAGTCACTTCATAGACGTGAGGAGAACTGGGGACAAATTGTACTTATTTCACTGAAGAGGGGATTTCAAATCGAAATATACTTTAATCATTATCTGTTGGACTTAAAAAACTTGTTTATTTAATAAATCTCCATTAAGTACCTACTAAATGCACGTTATCATACTAGAGTGTTAGTGGTGAACGATGTAGACCAGTACTCTGCCCTAGTAAAGCATTACCCCAGTGGGGAAGGCAGGGTAGTGTGATAAAGGGTAACTGTCGGGGGAGGAGGTACTTGGGGAAGCCTTCCTGGAGAGGGGTCATCCGAGGTGAGCCTGGACGGATGAGAAGGCGCCGGCTGTGTGAGATGCACTCGGTGGGGTGGGGAGTTGGGGGAGCAGTAGCCATCCCAGAGGGCAGGAACAGGAAGTGCACAGGATTCAGAGGAAGTAGGAAAGAGGCCACGGTAATGGGGAGAATGTCAGGCCCCCGGGTCGGTCAAGCGAGCGGGGCCAGATCTTAGAGGAGGCCTTGTTTCAAAGGTTAGGTTTTAATAGAAATGACAGTTCTTGAAATAGGATGTTTTTTAATGAACCCATTATCTCTGAGACTAAATGAAAGGTGCCAGTACTAACCTCGAACAGCCAGCCTGCGTTCACGATCTGGAATAATCGTGAGCAGAAGCCAGCAGCATGTGGGAAAAGCACTTTATTGTATTTAAAGGCCTGAGAGACCTCTCAGTTCTCAGGCATTTATCACTTGAAAGTGGGGGAGTAGAGAAGTTTAAAAGGCTGTAGCGATAACATTTGAGAAAATGAATAATTTAAAGCGACTGAAATCATGAATAATGAATTGTAAAAAATGAATCCTCACTTGTGATTAGAGATTTATAATTTTCATTTTACAGCACAATATAGTTGGCTGTCATGCATTCCTCACCTACTTCATCTAAGTACAATTAGGCCCAACACATTAGTGCCTTGATGTGCTGACTTACGACTGGCTTCTTGTGTCGAAACCATTAAATTTTAATGTATGCAGCTTAAGCATAAGTGGTCACAGATGATTCATAACCTGCTCCTTGCTTTTGGTGAAAATGATCGTCAGCAAGAGAATTGTCCCCAGTGGCCACACTTATCTTTGTAGCTGGATTCCTAAGCATTTTTGTGTCTGTAGGAGACAGGAATAAACACTGTGTAGCTGACAGAGAGAGGACAATCGTTGCTCTGAAACCGCAGGACATTTGATGATGATAAAGTAACTCTGGAACTCGTGACATTTTCTTTTTTAATTCCTAGCGCCAGGAGGGTACAAGTGATAGAAGCTTTAAGAATGGAATTAGCCAGCTATGATTTTTTTTTTCCTTTAAGAAATATATGCCAAGAGCTGCCCACAGTATTATGACCTCAGCATTTAGCTGTCGGGCATAGAGGCAGGATGAGCCAGCAGGCTTGCCTGACTGAAGCTTTAGACAGCAGCTTAACCCAATAAATACAGGATTGTGGCTTGGGCGTATGAGACTTACCAGCCTAGTAATTACTTGAATGCTCACCTGACCCAAACACTATCCAGATGCTGAGACATCTCAGCCGGATATGCTTAGAGCTGAGTTTACTTATCCTGTGCAACCCGTGTAGACACATGACGATAAGTTTCGGTCTCTCCGTAACTCGAAGTCCGGATTGCCTTCATAACCTCCCAGTTATCCGCCATGGCTCACGAGTGCCTTTGATCTGGCGTCTGTGTCTCCAGCCCTTTTACCCTCACTTGCCGCCGGCGACTTAGGCCGTTACCGTTCTGAGCTGTCCACAGCTCTCAGAAGGAAGCGTGCGCTCTCTCGTGCTCACATCTCCCTCGTCGCCGGGCTTGTAGACACTCTGCCTAGGATGTCTTGCACGTTCCTGTGGTCCTTCGCAACTTGGGTGTTGTGCAAGGCTCCTCTCTCCCCAAGTCATCACTTCCCCCGCGTTTGCCCATCACCCTGTATGGGACTGCGTTGATTAGATCAGCATCCTCTAACTCATTCTGCTGTGGGCTCTTTCAGGGTAAAGGTTGTGTGTTGTGCCCTTGGACCCCAAGCTGTGAGCACAGTCTGCCCACGGTGGACGCTCAGTGCTGGGTGGATCGAAGTAGGTCGTGTATCTCCTTCCCGGCTCAGAGATGATGCGGAACGACCTGATCTTCCCAGGAGCAGTCTGCGCATCATTATTCTTGGTAGTCACAAGACAACCAAACTTACTTCGGTCTCCTCATCACGCTACGATTTGACGGCTGCCTTTTCTAAATGGAAACATTTTTGCAATCTCTTTACTTAATGAAGGAGCACAGTCTGAACTTGTTGTAACTCGATAAAATCCTCACGAGACTCATTCATGAGCTATTATGAGATTAGCCACACCTGGGTAAAGGCTTTGGCTCAGGTGCTCTGAGAACTGCTGTTATCCAGGCAAGGTCAACGTAAAAGACAGCTGCTGCTTGCTTCCCCCTCCCCTGTTCCTTGTAGCTTCAGCGGATGCACCATTGAACAGTCTGCCCCATTAAGTAAAGCAATAGTATTTTAGGACTGGAAGATAAATCTAAAAGTCTCCATTCTAATACTCCAGGCCCTTTCGTATTAAAAACCACCCCAGAAAGATAGATGTTTATTCTCAAGCATCTCTAGGGATGGGCTTCCACAGCCCTCTCAATTATGTGTTGCATTATCTCACCAGCCTTCTCATCAGGAAGGTTTTTTTTCCCTGAAAGTCTAACTTTAATCCCTCCCATTGCAATTTAAGCTCATTTCTTTTGGTCCTGGATTCAGTGGAAATAAAAAAAATAACTCACGAGCACCCACCCACCCGTTTGTCATGGAGATGCGTGACATCCTCCAGGTGTCTTTCGCTTTCTGGTGCTGAACGGACCCGGTTTTGCCTTTTCTCCTTGAGCCATTTCTTGGAGACGCTTCCTTTTAAAACATTCATTGCTCTTATTGCAGCAAGTATCAGGGACCATACATTTCAGTGCCGTCACCTGCATCCTGCATCCTATTTTTCCAGTCTGCCAATCTGTATGACCTCGGAACCACGCTCACCACACTGGAGGAGAATCGGCAGACTCCACTGGAACGTGCTCCACAGTTGTGGAATCCTCCCTCCCTCCACGTGATCTGCTGGCATTGCCCCGTGTCCCCGGCCCCATTTCCATGCTTAAGGGTGAAATGTTTTTCTCGTCTTTGATCTTGCTGCTTCGTGCAAAATTTTCTGAGGCTACGACAACAGCGTTGCGGTCTGCGCACTGCTCTGCCACCGTGGCTCAGGGGACGGGGGGAGAAGGAAACGGGATGGTCCTTTCTGGTCCTCTTGCCTTTCCCAGATCCCAGAGCACCGAGCCACCAGAGTCGGCAGAAGCTACAAGCTCCCAGCTCATGAAACACTGACCTTTTTGGGGGAATCTAAGAACTGAAAAATAACATGAAGGGAAGATGAGTTGGAAAATAAAAATACAGCTTGTGTCTACCACCTAAAAACAGAAACTTTTTTCTAAAAATTGGAAAGGTGTGAATGAGGATGAAGTTGAATTAAACAGTAAGACAAGGAGAAGGAGCAGAGCAGGGAGAAAACACAGATGTGATCAAGTAGGAAGAAAAAGCGCTTTAATCTGTGATCCTCAGTGGGAAAATATCACAGTAAGATTTCTTAGTAAAATTAAAAAATAAGCAAGCGTAAAATTCCAGGGTAAGAAGACTGACTCAAATTGATATTATAAATATGACAAGATCTTCCGTTGATGACTTCGTAGCCTGTGCTATTAATTCAGTGACCCCTCATAGACATGTTAACAACAACTGCCTCTACTTTGTTGAAAGATAAGCGTTATTTATTTGACCCCTTAACGTAGTTTGACCCTTCAGAAACAATCCTTGACTGTAAATAGAGTTGCCATTGAAATTAGTGTGACTTCAAAGTAACTTCAAATTCAAAGTAGGCGTGTAAGTAGTAGTATGCTTTCTTCTATTAATTGAAGATTATATTAATGAGACTGTCTTCTATATAGCAGTGCTATTTCAAAAAACATCTAATTGACACTTAAATTTACCCTTGAAAATCCAAGGAAGGAATTGGTGTGCATGGCTGGTGGACTGACTGTCAAGCCTCTGTTAGTACACAGCAGGGGACAACAAACATTAGCAACCGCTTCTAGAGGATTCCTTAAGGGGAGATTTCTTTTTAAAGTGCATGTCTGTTACCTAGGAGTATTCAAAATTAACAATAGCTACTCAAAAAGCAACGAAATATTCCTTTCTCTTGCTTCTCTGAAAAGGTACCATTTGACCACAGTTTCAATCCGTAGATGGACAGAATGCCATCTTCCCCCAAATTAAATGAATTGGCTTCGGCTAAATCAAATGCGTGTCCTATTATATGGCATAGCCCCAAATTCTACACTCAACTTGAAACATCTAACCTATAATAACTTAAAAAGACTAATATCTCGGAAAGTTAGTGATAGGAGCCATTAGGAAAGAGAAAGGAGACATTCTTAATATATTTTTTTACATAACCAAAAAAAGGTCCATTTTGATGACATATTGTTGATGCAGTAGAGAGTATGAGTAAAGTATAATTATTATTACAGAGTGTATTTTTTGATTTACATTGCTAAGCCATATGCAATTATATTGAGTGTTAGGAGTGTAAATCAGAAATACTGTCAGAAGAGTATGCCAGATGTGTCGTGTCCTTTCTAGTGTCAAAATGGCAAGTTCGGCTAGATCAGATAAGTAATTTGCAAGACTATATGTAGGTACTCACCTAGATTTAGGCTCCTAGATTTTAAGACATTTATACATTTTACTTCAACTTTAAACCAAGCTCAAGACCGCTGGAACCTGAGATCTAAAAACAGGTTTATTTTTAGAATTAACAGTGGTTTCATTTTAATTCATTGTCATACTTTGGCCATCATCCTAGGAGACTAGTTTTAAAATAAGTTACAATCCCCACAAAAAACAAGAGGTAAAGTCTACATGGAAAAAAATCATTCTATTTTGAGCCTCTTCTGACATTCTGCTCTGAAATCAAGACATTGATTAGAAAATTGAATTTTGATAACTTTTTATACGGCCCATTTTACAACTCCCCGTCTGTCTCAGAAAGGAGACAGTGCGGTGCTTTTGCTGCCAAACAAATGGTGTGTATTTTTATCCTGCACTTTAAAAGCACCTTTTTTTATTTCAGTATTTCAGTCTAGTGTAACATGGATTCTCATGTGAATAACTCAATCCTCTATGCCTATCGAGTTGCACATACAGGTCAGTTTAGCTGCAGTGTGTGCCGTAAATGATGGAGAAGGGAAGGAATGTCTGAGGAGGAGTGCGATGGAACATCTGTGCCAGTCTGCGCTCGGCGCTGCAGCAGAGTCGAGAGATGCGAAGTGAGAGCTGGTCCGAACGATGTTTGCGGTGGGCCTGATCGCATGATGGGAGCGTCTGAGAGAGAAGCTAGCTCAAAGCTTCAGATCTCAGTATGTTGCTGCCAATAAGACCAAATACTTACTGGAACTTATGCTTTATTCATTTTAGCTTTGAAAGGTTAAAAAAAAAAAACTCGCCTGGAATTCATCAATTTAAAAAATATATTTCATTATGTTACTGTGTCTTGTCTTATTTTAAGCTCTCTCCTCTTCTCTTTGTTTAATTGTCCAACAGGGGTGGGGTGGAGAGAGAGAGACAGAGAGACGGTGAGGTGGAGGGATGGAGGGAGGGATGAGAATGGTCCTTTTTATTTACATTTTGGTTGCATTGTCATGTAACTTACCTACTGTGGATCTGGTCTTACGCTGTTTACCCTGTGCACCTCTCTCATCATTTTTGTAGCTCTCACCTATAATACCTCTTCTATTTTAATGTTGGAAGGCATTTTCATACAGGGCAAGCAACATTAACTAGTTGTGTTTTCGGAGCATGACATACCGGAGGCAGGTGACATGGATTTGCATTGTAGCCTACCACTTACTTGACATGTGATTTTGAGCAAGTAACTTAACCCTTCTCAGCCTCTGTCTCCTCAGCCGATACAATAGTAGTATTGTGAGGACTATTTGAGATAATGTATGGAAGATGGAACATGACCTAGCCCATGGGAAACGCTTAATTCATGATGCCTTTTTAAAAAAAATTATGATTATTATGACGGAAAATGATTTATTTCTTTTTGCATCAGATGTTCTAAAACTGCCATGGAAGATTACACGAAGAAATTCTTGGCTGTTACTTTAAAACTCTGATCGATTTCTTCTGGAAAAGAGGTGAAAATGTAATGTGTGTTAATTCTATGCTGAGAATAACAATCTCACAAATATTTCTATGTTGCCTTACCAGGCATTTGAGATTGAAAGCAGAGCCAGTCTGTTTCTCCAAAAACTGAACTCATTGCTGGGAGATAATCTCCTTCTTTGAGGTAAAGAATGATTTGTACTACTTTCTGGAACTAGCACTTAAGAATCTCTGGCTGAGGAACTGCGGTGTAGCTGTAACATCAGAAGGAAATATTTGCATAGTGTGGTGGGCGAGGCTGCCTGGGGAAGTGGAAATAGCTTAAAGGTTGGTATTGGGTGAACCTACTTAAATCCAGATTCAACCTAGTAATTATGTATCATTTGCTCCAGTGTCATTTCTAAAATACCATGCGTAAAATACCTTCACCTAGTGCCTGGCTCACAGTAGATGCTCCGTAAGCCCTCTCGTCCTCTGTCATCCCTGTAGTGTGAGGCGTTTCCATGCAGAATTCCTCTTTCTCGCTGACCTGCCCTGCCTTGGGAGCTCCCCGACTTCCAGCTTTCATTCTTGACCCATTACTGCGTTTGCCTACTTGGTTTGAGGAGCCCTGGTCCCGTCACATAACTTGCCTAGTAGAGTTTCAGGAAAACATAAAGAGAAATTAGATGTTTTCTATTTACCAATCAAAACATTTGTGAACTGGCAACAAACACATTGATGCCAACAAATGACTTCCCCCATACTGTCCGTTGCAGTCAACAAAATAATGTTATTCGATAGTTTATTTTTTTCTTTCTCTTGACCCCCTGGCTCCCCCCGCCCCCACAGGGATTGTTTTAAATGCTATGTTTAGTTCAGAGCTGCCAGGCTGTGGGTATTCTTTTGCTAGCAAAGGAGAAAGACACGCATGTCATCGCTTAAGTTTTAACAGCCTACCTTCAGGGCCGACGTGGAGACTTGCACAGCGGCCAGCATCCAAGTAGGGTCGAAAGCAGAGCCCGGGTCAATACAAAATATTAAGGCTCTCAGCTCCCCAGATGAGGTATCCGTTGTAAGGATGACTCTAAAATATAGCTAGAAGTAAATCAGATCTCTTCTTAGACAGCAGTTACGGAGTATTTGTTTATACAGGTACAGGGTGGGAAGTAGAAGAGACCATGGCCCAGCCTCTGAGTGGGATCATTTATTCATCATTGGAAAGACAGCACGGGGGGTGTGGTCTGCAGATAACAACTGGACCAGTTTTATCTCCAGATATCTATTTAGGTTTTTTTCTTTAGACATAGATTGTCTTGGTTTTTGGCGTATGGATCCTAGGCTCTACTTTATGCTTCACACACACACACACACACACACACAATATTGATACATACCAATGAGAAAATTTGGTTCTCATTGTTAAGATGTCAGCATAATGTTAGGTTGGTGATCAAGAAATGCGAGTTAAGCAGTAATGTTTTTTTTAAAAGATGTCTTTTTAAATTTTTTAATGAATTTTGAAAGATCTCACATTGCAATATATATGTGTTTGTCTCCATATATATATTATACATCGATATAGGCATGTATATATATTTTTTAATTCTGATGGTAAATTATTTCCTGGAAGAGAATAAATTTTGGAGTAACATCAGCCTTCAAGTTCCCATGTAATGAAGAGAACCAAACATTGCTAATGAGGACCTCCTGACCTAAAAATTAAAGAGGAGCTGCTCTAGTGTTTCGTTTGGTGGTTTCAAAGTAGTGTCTATCATTTTGGAAGGTAGAAAAGACGTAGAGTTTTTCAAATTTAAACTCTTGTTATTTTTATAGCTCTGGTTATTATCAGAGTACTAGCCTATTTTTTTTTTTTAAAAAAAACAAGGTGAATTGGTGAGTCATTATTGTATGTATACGGTACATTTTTTTTTTTTGCCAAAAAGTTATAAAATACATATGTTATTAATATGTGGACAAAACTTTCAAATGAAAGATTCTAAATTGGCTTAAAATTTTATTGAAGAAGAATGTACATTCGATAAATTAGAGACATATTTTCCAAAGAAAATTATAAGAACAAATATTAAACTCTTTTATGTTAAGAGTATAAACAGCTACAATTTAAGAACACAAGAAAAATAACCACATGAGGAGATAAATTCCCAGGCTGTAAGTTCCTTCCGGGCGGCCTGGTAGTGGGGTGAAGACTGTGGAAGGACGAGGAGACAGGACTGGGACCTGGGTTCGGTTCCCCTTCAGAATGGGAGCCTGGTGTTACGTTGGGATAAATTTAATTCGATGTGCATTATCTAAGGGGTCCCTAAATCAGATCCGGTCAGCTCTATTGAATGGGGTGAGCCTACCTGAGACCCCATTGCTATGCTTTTTTCTTCCCCTCTGATGATATAGTACTCCTCAGTTGACCTGAAAAGATGTAAATTCGTTCCTTCTCCAGAAGCATCAAACTCAGCTGAGTCTCTCTCTCCCTTCTTCTGTTGTAAGTATGGATATTTAATATTATGTATATTTCCCTGGATCCCAGGACTCTTGATAGCTAGTGCCATTTCTCCTTTCAAAGTTGAACTTTTCTGAAAAAGTGAACTTTTTTTCCATTTTTTCACTTTTTTATTGGGGTAACATTGGTTAATGCAATTATATAATTTTTTAGGTGTCCATTATAATTTGACATGTGTATATGCTGTTGTGAAAAATGAACTTTTTTTTTTTTCCAGAAAATTCCTTCCTCCTTGAAGTAGCCACCTTTCCGGGCTCCGCGATGCTCCTCTCCCCTGGTTTTCTCGTCTCACTGGCTGCTCCTTCTCAGCCTCCTTTGTGGATCTCTCTTCCTCAGCTTGGCCTGAAAAGTTGCTACTCCTTCAGGTCTCTCCTTGGCTCTCTCCTCACTTACTGGCTGATTTTAATTCTGTCATTAGTGACTTTCTGTAGGCTGATGACGTCCAGACCTGTATCCTCACCACGTCTCTCTCCCGGGCCCTACATCCATCTCTGCGGCCACTTGTTCTTCTTCTCACCCAAATGTGACCCATGGACCTTACGCTCAACATCCGCGGCAGCCGCAGGCGCCCTGCCGGTCCCCCAAGCCTCCTTCTCTTCGTACTGCATATCCCAGGATCGGGACCGCCACCCGTTTAGCTGCCCGGGCTAGAACCAGGGTGATGCCCACAATCTTCCGTCCCGAACCATCCCTCTCTCTCCCTGCTGCCATTGGTTCACTCCAGGCCGCTGCTGTTGCGACATTCGCCTCGTGGCAGCAGCTCCTTGTCTTTTCCTCAAGTCTTCCTTTTTTAGTACATTTTCTGTGTTTCAGAGCCTGTAGGAAGAACCCCTGTGGCTCCTGTTACCTCTAGGATTAAGTCCGAATTCCTCACCATGGTAACAGCCCTTCACAACCTCCTGTCTGTCATCGCCTTCCTTCTCTCATAGCCTCGTCCCTCCCGGCCCCCTGCACCACTCCATGACACGAACAAGCTGAATTTTCTCGTACTTTCAATATTTGGACATGGCTCCCTCTTTGGAGCGCCTTCCTCCTCCTACCTGACCACGTTTCCTGGCCAGTTCCTCATTGGCCTTCGTGTCTCGGCCTGCGTGACGTCTCCTCCGGAAGCGGATGCCGACATTCCCACTTCTTCCTCACTCACCAAGTCAGGGTTTTGTGTTTCTCCTGCGAACCCCTGACCCCAGCACAGCACTTACCTCTGTGTATTAGAATTGCTTTTTTACTTTCAACTTTCCCCTCTAGACTCTAAGTTCCTTAAGGTTAAAGATGTTGAAACTTGTTAGTAGTTCCTGGAATACAGTGTATACTTATATTTCTCGCATTGAGTGTGGAAGGGAATTATTTAAGGGCTATTCCTTATCGAGTCCATGGTGGTTTTCTGAATGTCGTCATGTATCATATCCTCCCTCAGTTTCAGAATCTCTCTCCTAATTTCGTAGGAGAGCTTAACTTTCAAACATATAGAATAGTATATACCGTTTCGTGAAAAAGCAAAATACTGTATGGAATAGTATTATGGCGATCTCCCCTTCAGGTCAGAAGGAAGAGGGATGTGTGCGTCTGCTCGTCTGCACTAAAGAAACGCAGGGAGAGAATTGTAAAGTGGTGGAGAGAAGTGGGGAGGTGGGAATAGGGCCGCAGGGATGAGGAGGGAACAGTTCTTTTCCGAGAACCCTTTTGTATATTGCTTTGATTCCTGGCCCCATTGCAGTCTTTTGTATTCCCGCTTCTCTGAAAATAAACAGATAAATACATCCAGAATGGGGGGGGGGAACCCAAAATATAATACAAAATGTAATGGATGAGCCTAACTCTAATGTGAAGGGAGTGGGAAAGGAAAGCACTAACCTGAATAATTTTGGCAAAGAGTGTTTTGACTGGATATTGTGAGGCTAAGGGCAAGAAGAACTGTACACAAATAGTGTACTCAAGTTAGTGAGTCTGTTTCTCCTAGAGGGACGGGTTGTCAGTTCTGAAACCGCTTTATGTGTGTACTTAGATTAAATAAAGAGGTTGGAATTATGGAAGGGAGAATCCTGTAGTATTAGATTGAAATCACAGGTAGTAGCATGAACCCATGGTTTAAAAAAATTTACATGTATATATACAACTATGTATAGCTACATAGATATAAAAATAAAATAGGTATGTGTGTGCATGTGGTTAGTATACATAATATTCTCTTGCTCTATCCGCTGACAGGGCCTGGAA
Organism: Pteropus alecto; assembly: GCF_000325575.1. Classification (NCBI taxonomy): domain Eukaryota; kingdom Metazoa; phylum Chordata; class Mammalia; order Chiroptera; family Pteropodidae; genus Pteropus; species Pteropus alecto. The sequence continues at coordinate 23,834,631 of NW_006436282.1, forward strand.
TCAAACACATACTAGCAGGACTGAGTATTCCTAGTGCCCAGATTTTGGTTTCTAATTACCATATCTAATAAAAGAAATAAGATTAATTATATAGGCAATACGTGCTTATCTTAAAACATAGCTTTATATTCTGCTTTTCTTACTTTATCACAAATGTGAAAAAGCGTTTCTCAAGATTCAAAGCACATCCAAATGCAAGAGATTTTTATCTATAACATGAAAAAATATATGATGTGAAAACTTGAACAACAGTAAAAAAAAAAGAACTGAGGCTCCTTGGAGAAGTAGTTGTTCTAGAGCAGAGGCAGAGAAACAAGATGAGGCTGGAGAATCTTCTAGTGCCAGAAAGATTGAAAGCATGTTCAAAAGGTACAGAAGCCAGCTTCAAGGAGCTCCCAACAACCAGAACAATTTTAAGCAACAAAATAAATAATGATAGTATTGGATTATAACCCACAGAATAAAATAAATATTCATGAACCCATATTAACATAAATAAATAACTAACTAAATGAGGGAATAAAGGACGGCTCTTCCTTACAGTAAAATTCCATTTAATAAATATAGAAGGAATGAGGGAAATACAAAAATCACCATTAGGCAAATACCACAATGATAATTATTGCAGATGAGAGCCACCAGTGGATAACCAACATTAGTGGGAGAAAGTTTGAGGAGAAACAGGATATTTGCATCGTCTCAAAGTATTCTCCAAATGTACTTAGTTATGGAAAAGGGAAAATACTATTTTATAGCATGGAAAACTGGTAGATACCATCTTGACCAGGTTACCACAGTTAACATCACTCGTAGTGGGACCCATCCATGTCTTATACTCCTGACATGAGGCAGAGATGTGCACAAACATCACTTCTGTGGTATTCTTGACAAAACCACAGATCATCAATTTAATCATGAGGAAATATCAGACAAACCCAAATTAAAAAACATCCCAGAAAATAAAGTTCTCTTCAAAGTATCAAGGGCATGAAAGACCGAGAAACTCCTGGATTGAGGAGTACGGCGGTATGAAGACCAAATGTCACGTGGAACCTTGGGTTGGATCCTTGCATGGAAGAGGGGCGTTCGGAGAAGACTGCTGAAATGTGAATAAAGGCCATAGGTAACCTCTTAACAGTATGATGCCAATGTTAATTTGCTGGTTTTGGTAATGAAACTATGGTTATATGAGGTGTCATATAGGTGGAAGTTATAAGGGAACTGAGCTCGCTTGTCCAGTTATATAACCTTGTCTGGCTTGAATAGGGCTGGCGACAGGGCAGTTAACCACTTTGAACTCCAGGACTTCAGGCTGGTAAACACTTGTCTTTTTTAAAAATGAAATGATTTAAAACGGGATTACAACCTCTCCCAAGTAGAGGAGGGCAGAGAAGATTGATGCTTCATGCTCTCCGTTGGCTCAGTATATCTTCCAGCTTTATGGAAGGTGAATAAGAGGGGTTTCTCATGAATTCAGGCACTTTGCACGAAACAGTTCCTCAGTGTTCTGAAGGCCTTAGAGAAATGTCCCCTTTCTAAGAAGGCCGAAACCTTGCTTCTGACGTATCTTTGCCCTATCGCTTTACTTGTAATAATATCGTGTTATTATAGTGCTTTCACACAAGTTATCATGTTGGTTTTCACATCAACCCTAAAATAAGGAGGGATGATATGCTACCACTGTATAGAGAACACTGAGGCTTAGGGATTTTAAGCAATGTGCCCAAGGTTGCAGAGCCAGTGGTGGGTAGAGCTGGTAGGAGACAAGTAAGCTGGCCTCCTGGCTCTGATGCTCATTCTGCCCTGCCGTTTAAGGACAGCTCCCAGACAGGATGTCTTCTCAGACCCCAGAAATAATAATGGTTCATCTGTGTCCTGGGGTGGGGCAAGGCGATGTCGGAGATTGCTTTTTTTAAGACCATTTTTACACTTCTCTGCATGTTTCTCTTTTCTTGGTGGAGAACTCTGCTAAAAAGTTGAAGCCTAGTTTTGGCCAGTTCTGTAAGACAAACCAGTAATAACCACATAGGAAGTAGAACATATTCGTTACCTTGCACACTGTTGTGCCACAGCCTGCAGCAAAATATGAACAGGGTTTCGGGTAGGAATTTCTGTTTTTATGTTACATTGCCTTTTAGGAAAGATTCATCACAGTCATGTTCTGAGATTCATGAGCTGTTAACATCTATCCCATATCAGTGTGTAAGATTTCATATTTCTTACATCTGGGACAGAGGGAAATGCTGTAGTCTTCCATCTGGATTCAGAATATACTTAGCAAGGAAAAGCTATGCGAGAACTAGTACGAAGCATTGGATTAGAGCCCGAAGGAAGGATGCATTAGGAGTACCAGAACAGGAAAATCCTCAGCGTTCAAAGGAGAGAGTTCATCCAGCTTTAGGCTGCTGCCTTTTGTGGTGTCCGCTTTCCCACCAGTCTGCAGGCCCGTCTGTTTCTCCATGGTCAGAAGGTTAAAGCTCACTCTTTTTGGCCCTAAGCCCTAACAGTTTGAAAATCTTAACGTTGGGCATTCCTATTTGAAATCCCTAATAAAAGTGGGAAATTTTTGAGGGGCCATCCTTTTCAGTTGTTTTCTTTGGAACTCATCCTATCCTTCAGGGGCCTCCGAAGACTAACCACTTCATCCTCTGAAACACTTCATTATGAGCTGAAAAGGAGCCAGCACAAAAGACCCTGTTTCTATCTGAGATTGAACAGGATAGTATGTTTGTCCTGTTCCCGATATTGCCAAGTTTTAAGGTCACCAAGCCATGCGCCATCTCAAATTGGTCTTATTTATTTGTGTCGTAGAAGGAAAATTTATTTTCTAAATGGTTAAGTGTTTGAATAAACTTATTGTCAGTCTTTGGAAGGTTTGGCCTCAGTCTTGTCTTGAGGTTTGTTTTCCATTAATATGAGCCTCAAACATAAAAGAGTTTCAACAGTGGCTGGGATATTACCTGTCATTTTAATGATCAGATGAAGAGAAGTGAAATTATGAGATGACCTAGACAACAACCAGACTTCAGAAGCCATTTCAATAGAGTGTTAGTGAGCTGCCCAGTACCCTTGATGGTGGTTAAAAAAAATAAAATGTCAGCCAAGTTTTTCAAGACAGATTAGAGAATTACTCAATTCCCTCGACCTCTTCATTCTAAGTCTAAGGCCAGTATTTGTTTAAAAAAATTTTTAAAGTAAGCAGTTTATGTTCAACTGGATGAATTTCGTTCATTTGGGACAGAACAACAATCAAAAAAGTCAGTCCGTAGTGTTTGTTTCATAGCTGGTATATTCTTAATGAAGAACATTCTTTTGTGCGTCATACTCACAGTTGGACCATAAACGCAGCAAAAAGTTTTCCTTCATGTCATCTGTTTCTAACTAATTTATTCATGATAAAAACAATAGTTGCTAACATTTATTGGCCATTTTTGTAACATTTTTGCGTGCCTGGCATATGCTTATGTAGATTTATTTAATTTTTTCAAAACTCTATAAGCTAGTTACCATTATTCCCCCACTTTGTAGATGACTAAACAGAGGCCTGAGACCGGACAGCTGTGGGGCTGGAGGTGCTGTGCCCTCAGGGCACTCGACGGTTCCCTGGGATTAAGCTAAGTAGGTGATGCGGTCAGTTGATGACAGGTCTCCTGGAAGCTCATCGTGTGGCATCCTCTAGCAGAGACTCTGGAGGAAACTGACGATTTTTACCGTGTGTATTTAGCATCCACATGATATAATTATAGGCACTTTAGAAGTGAGTTCATGGAAGTTACGTAGAAGTGAAGTTGCGTTGTAATCAAGTAAGATTGCTTATTTGTATGCGAAATGATTGCTGTTCATGGTGTTCCCAGATGAGTCTGTTTTTCTTTTTAAGTGCTGGGTACCCATATGCTGCTCATAAGAGACCAGAGAAAACATCAAAGAATCCTAAAAGAGATTGAACCAAAGTATCTTGGGAGGTCGTTAAAAGATAATTTTACTGAGGAGAAATTTTTTACAGATAAAACTGGCAGTTGGGGTTTATTCATTTGTCTCTTCTAGAAATAGCTGAAAAGGGTATAATAGAAATCATTCCGGTTCAAACATTTATAGGGAGATAGATTCAGCCAGGATGCTAAGATAATTTGGGACATTTTCAGTTTTATAGGCCGAGGGTTTCCATGAATATCACCGAGACCCATGATTCAGTAACTTGGAGGGTTAGAGGTTTTATCCCATTGTGTTGTGAACCATATCATTCAGAACAGAACCTCTGGGAAAAGGAAAGATTGTTTTTCAACATTGGCCAGTAGCCATACCAAGTCAGTTCATACAACAAGTCATGGCCGCAGCCTTCAGAGAAAATGTTTGTCTACCATTTACTGAAAGTTGTGTGTGTGAGGAGGACTATTTTTCTGGTCTAAAATGACCATTTGGGCTAACGTATTTAGTACTCATTTTGGGGGAAAAGACTAATAAAGCACATTAGTTTCAAAAATAAGTTTTTTTTTTTTTTCTGGTAGAATTAAATGATAGTAGAGTAAGTTCTTTTGACTGGCAAAATGGAAGGTCACTGTACATCCTGAGTCTTTAATTTATTTCTATAAACATCGTGGCCCTGGTACATTAAACCCATTTTCTTGTACATAAAAAGCCACTTTACCTCAGCCTTGCCTTCTCTAAAAAGCAGAGGTCCATTTTATGGCCTGTCTAGTTGTATCTCTGCTTGACAAATAGTTATCAAATAAAGAACCAATTGTTGCAACCTACTCAGAACTTCGGCCTGATCTACTTACCCGAACAGCTATCAGTGGTAGCAAACAAGGCCTGGCTGATAAATGACTGGTTTTGTTTTCATGAAATTTAGGAGAAGTATCATTTGCCCGGAGGGTTTATCTTGGTTTTGTGGAAAAAGCCTTTACTGATCCAGAATGAAGACAGGCAATAACATCTGTATGATGTTCTAACCTTTCCAAAATCATTTATATGATCTTATTTGATCTTTACGGGGTTTTTAAAACATAAATGCTGTGATATACATAGCATATACTGTTTCAATTTTAATTTAAACACACACACACACCCCAATTTCCAGAAATATTCATTACTGATTTCTTAATAGATAAAAATACTCTAACTTTCTTTTCATATTTTCTCTCTCTTTTTTTTATTCCCTGGGAGGTTTTTCTTCCAATTATTTCATGCACAGTCAGACGTCAGGGATCCCTCCAGAGAGCTTCGTTGCACATTGTGATTAATTTTTTTCTTTTCATAAGATTTGATGTAAAATTGCAACTTGTCTTTTTTTCTCCTTCGTTTTTTACCCTCCCTCAACTTCTTTTTACCTTAGCAAATGTTGACCCAAAGTTTTTGCGTCAAGCACAGTCAGGGTCAGGGGTCAAGGAAGGCCCGTCGGACACTTGAGCAAGTTTTAGGAAAACAAGTAGG
>NW_006436282.1:23840169-23894105 GCF_000325575.1 Pteropus alecto
ATAAACCAGTGGGGCTCTAATGAGAGCTTGATGCCTGTGAGGGGAGGTTGGGAAGAGGCTAACCGGAGGCCAGTTATTCCTAGTTCACGAGGTTATTTGTTTTGTTTTTAAATTAGAGTGTATGTTTACTATAATCCTCTGCCGAGATTTAAGAAAATGATTAACTGAATCATTTTGCATTCCTGGAATAAGTTTTGCTTTATTATATTACTGCTCGTTAATCTTATCCTCCTGCGTTTGATTCGCTAGCGTCTTAATCTGGACTTTTGCGTGCGCGCGCGCGCGTGCGCATGCGTGGAATCGCTCTCACGTTCTTGTCTTTGAGAGTTCGCGCTCAGGGCTTTATTAGCACAGTTTTGCTCCCTCTGGAAAGCAGACCTTCCTGTAAATGTGAAATGTTCTACCACTTAGTTTCCTTAGTTGTCTTAGTTTCCTGTGATCATTCTTTTAATCGTTCTTCCTTATGTTTGTTGTAAGTAAGATTTATCCTCTATGAACTTTGAAATTTCCCAACTTTCGGCCGACTGAGTTTGTCTTCTCAGTGTAGCTGGAAGAGCATTACCTTCTCCTCTACTCTGTCACTTCTTTCTAGCTGTGACTCTTATCTGCTCTACTGAGCCACTTCATCTCCTTTGTAATTACATCCTGTAGAAGCACCCATCAATTCCGATTTCTTTTTCAAAGGTCTGAGGACCTTTTCAGACAGTCCATGGATCTGCCTCACGGGTGGCTCTTTAAGTTACTTCTGTGCTGATTCCTTTAGTCCTGAGATGGAACCTCAGTGATTTTCCCAAACCCTTTCATTATTCTTTTGGGTGACGGTTGGGGGTGAGTGGATGTTGAAGATATGAGGTATATATACCATAAACCTATTTCTGCCAAAAAAAACCCTCTTATTTAACCAGTAATGCACAATCCCATTGCGGTGTGTCTTTTTGTTCCACCAGGGAGAAGCAAGATAATGGAATGATTTAAGACTTGGAAATTGGAGTCAGCATATAACAGATTCCCGTACACGCTATGTGTGTGATTTTGAGCAAGTCACGTTAACTTCGTAGAGCTTAGTGTCATCTGTAAAATGGGACACTAATAACTACCATTTTAGGTTGCTGTAAAGTTAGCGAACATGTAAAGTAAGTAGCACTGTGGCTGGCACATAGTAAGTACTCAGAAATGGTACTAAGATAATTATTACTCAGCTGTCACAAATAAGGCCCCGATCGTGCCCCTTCATGCGCCAGGGTCGTCTTTTTCATATTCTGATACAAAAATCGCATCCAGGTTTTCACCCCTCAGAACCCATGGTCTGGATTTTTCGTTGCCTGCATCGTGCTGCGCATGTCCACCCCGTGCACGTGTACTTCCTTGGAGCCCCCTCAGTTTCTGCCTTCTGTCTTTCTCTCTCTGCCACAACGTGCTGTGGTAACAAATGCCCACAGCACAAGAAACCCAGATTCTGTTCCTAAGGGGGACATTGCTTCATTCTGACCTTTGGTCGGTCAGTCTTTATATTATTTATTATAATAACTACCAATTATTTAACACGACTTTGTTTCTGATGCTTTAGATAATATCTCATTTACTCCTCATGCTCATTTGTTGGGAAGATAGTATATCCACTTTGCAAATGAGGAAATAGAGACTCAAAAGTTTTAAGTAACTTTACCAGGAGCTCGTTGGGTGGTTTTCCTAGGGCTTGGGGGCACAGATCTTACCTACTCTACCACTTAGACCCGTTGCGAGGACCAAGGTCAAGTGGGGTTGTTTCATAAGCTGTGGAACATGATGCAAACAGACTGGCTCTACCAGCCTCGTATTTTCTCTTCCCTCTCTGCCATGTCCTTTTATGCCTAACCTCTGACAGGTGGGCTGCACTGCGGCTGGTTAGCCTCGCTGCCTCTGTGTTTTCATACCTTTTGTTCTCATCCATTCTCTCCCTCCCTCCCTCCCTCCTTCCCTCCCTCCCTTCCTCCCTCCCTCTGTGGTCTTCCCACAGAGCTACTTGTCCCAGGGAGGTCTTACTGTGTGACCCCCTCCCTCAGCCAGAGAGACTGCTCCTCTCCTGATGTTTTTTTGCCTTATCAACTATTTCGACCTATCTTTTTTGTGTCTGACATATTTTTAAATTCTTTTCATAGCTTAATTGTATGCAGACAGCTTCACATTTCCCCTGTGTTTACAAAGATTTGGTTTGGAAATGGCAGTGCAGGATGTATAGAAGGGAAGAAAAAAGGAACTTTTGGGAGGGTTTGCTGTGTTCCATCTTCAAAGGAAGCAGAGCTCGGCTAGTCTCAGTTGTTTTACAATTGGAAGGGAGTCGTCATACCATAGTTTGGACGAAACCTGGCTTTCTATTGCCAAAAAGTATCCGATGGAAATGGAGGTAAATGTGAATAATTCAAAGCAACGTTAAACTTTGAGGATAGTTCACCTTCTCTGGAATTAGAGATTTATGCTGGTAAAGAGTTAGGGAGGAATTTGAAATGTTTATGTTGCCAGAGTGTAGAAACATTGTCCAGTTGTTTATCTAATCCTTCACTGGGCTGGCTTCTAAAAACACGTTTCGATTTGAAGTAGCCTGGGAAAAATAAACTGTTCCAGGCCATAACTTGATACCCCAGTGGAAATAAGATTGATCCTTTTTCATTCATTTTGAGAAATTTCCCAAGCAGACAGCTGTCTTCGTACCTTCCTTTGCAGTTCCTCCATCCACAAATAAGTTTTGTCAAGAGCAAGAATCACAAGGGCTCTCTTACCTCTTTTTCACTGTAGCTGTCACACAGATTACTGCCAGGGTCTCAGTTTTCTTCTGGACTCGACGTTTTGTTGCACCGACTCAGTCTCGCAGATCGCCCACGTGTTGCCATCCAGTGAGGTTCATTTCTTAAAGATAGGCGTCCCGGAAAGCGAGGCACTTTGTGAGAACTTGTTTTGGTTCACGGACCAGGCCTGCTGGAGAGAGGAGAGAGAGTCTATACTCCGTTCTGCTGTAATTACTTTCCAGCCTCCCAGTGGAAAAGGCAGGTGATACCGTGTGAAAAATAGAAACGAATTGTGGTTACCATTGCTTCCTCCTAATCGCTCAGCCTCAATTTCTTCATTCAAGTCAACAAGTAATTATTGTGCGCCTATGTGTGTCAGGCACTATGCTAGGGCTTGTTTTACAGCAGCAAACAAAACAGACAGATATCCTGCAAATTTGGAGCCTTTGCTCCAGCAGGGGAAGACAGTAAACAATGGCATGATAGAGACATAAACTACTTAGTGTATTAGAAGTTGGTGTTGCTGTTAAAGGTGATAAGTACCGTGGAAGAAGAAAAGGAATGTTGGAGAAGGGGCAGATACAAGGTTATAAACTTTGAATGGAGCTGTTGAGAAGGCGACTTTGAACAAAGACGTGACAGAGGTGAGAGATTTCTCTGTGCAGAGGTTGGAGACTCGGCGTTCCAGATAGGGGGATGGGCTCGGCATGCTCCAGGGTAGCCGGGAGGCCAGTGAGGCAGGAGATGAGGCCAGCAGGGTCGGATCACGTGCCGCCTATGGGCGGACTTGCTTTTTGTCCGGGTGAAATGGGGAGAACAATTTTGAACAGAGGAATGATATGCCTTTACATTTTAAAAGGATCCCTGACTGCTATTTTGAGAATAGTTGGGGCTGGGGTGGGGGTGGTCAAAGGTGGAAGTGGGCAGTTTGAGGGTCACCTGGGGGAGTAACTGAGCAGTACTTCGGGTACGAGATGATGGTGGAGTGTGCCAAAGTGGTATCGGTGGTGAAGGTGATGAGAAGCGCTCTGATTCTGGATATATTTTAAATGTAGAGAGAACAGAATTTCCTAACGGGGGTCCAAAATGACCCCAGGAGTTTGGATTGAAAACAGCAAATACGGACCACTCTTTGGAGAAGCTTTTCTGCCATGAGGACCAAGAACATAAAGGAAGGTTCAGGAGAGCAGGGTCAAGAAATAGCAAATTATTCCTGATTCGGTAGTTACGGTTGTCTTTTATTGTTTATATAAACCCCAATCTTTGTTCTTTCTTTACCAAGCTGTTATTTCCTATTGGCCACTGTTGTCTTTTGGGTCAGACCAGACAACCAGTTACGGTGTCCCTTGACTGGCTAACATAACAGTTCATTTTTCTGGAGGTCAGAAAGCTGTAGCTGCTGCTCGCTGCCTTCTTAAAATTTACCCCCCTCCTTCCCTTCAGCTTACAGGAGAATCTCAGGCTGAGGTGAAGGAATTTTGGTAATGAGAGGCAATGACGATGATGATAATAAAAGTAATACTTATTATTATAACACTTATATCACTTACTAGGAGCCAGGCATTATTTGAAATGCCTTACATAAATTAACTCATTTAATCTTTATAATTTCCCTATGAGCTAGGTACAGTTATTATCTGCATTTTACAAATAAGGAAATCGATGCAGAGAAAGATTAAGAAACTAGTTTTAAAATGCTAACATTCTAGCTGAATGTCTAAAATTCTGACATTCTAGCTCCAGGGTCCATGTTCTTGAAGTCACTGAAGAATTTTAAGATCAAGAATTTTAAGATCAAGATGTTAGCTAGAGAGATTTCATTTCACACATCATGTGAGAATTTGCTCGAGTGGGTGGGTTAGGTTCTTTGGGAAACACGATAGAAGACAGAACGGATTGGGTCTTCATTTCCCCAGACTTACTGGCTTGTTCTTTGGTGGGCTGTCGCCAGTCTACAGTCCTGGAACGATGTGATAGTACATTCTTCAAAGATAACTTTTTAAAGACTGTATTTCCTCAAGTTTCATGAATTCCTCTTCGAATCAGCAAGTACATATTAAACACCTACTCTTCGTATAAGAGAAAAAAATTAACTGCTTCCCTCTATGTGTTTATTTTGCTGTGGGAAGCTTATTTGTTTGTCAGGTAGGCTATAGAACCATCTGGAGACTAAAATAGGAAGGACTGTATATGTGACCATAATACTTTACTATTTTTAAAGGATCCTTAAAATTTCTATATGATTAGAGATGAGGTATGAACTAAATGACTCTTTGTTAAGTGTTATTTCTTAGAGTGCTGGTGAGCAGTTGCCACTGAATCCTTCACTAATAATCCCTTCCTTTTCCAGAAGGACTTGCCAACACCCATAAAGTGTACACTGGGAGAATTAAAGTCATATAAAAATCACTGGTGTTTTCTTCCTTCAAGGCATGCATTTAAGTACATCGCTTTGTTCCTCCTTGCCTTGGCCACCTCCTGTGCTTAGTAACACTGGGTCAGCAGACTTCCTCTTTAAGGTTCAACTGCTGGCCATTTCAGTTTCCCATGAGAAAGCAAACCTATCACTGCTGTACCCTTTTATCGTAATGTTTTATCCATTTATGTTATAGTATCTTATGGGTTTGCATTTCTCAGTAGTAATGGCACTGCTGGTAAATAGCAAACAATGAATGTGATTATGCACCCCTCATCATCATCATCATCATCATCATCATCATCATCGTTTGAGCCCTTTAAAATTCCTACTCTGATCTCAGAAGAGTGGTTATCTATGGTAGTAGATCATCACTGATTTCATCTTCAAATGGATGTGTGCACTATTTTCAAGTGAATTATTTCAATGCCTTGCTGATGATTTTGGCTTTGGCCACCGGGTCCAGCCGGGAACATTCCACCACCGGTCTGCTCACCCCGTCCTCATGTTTTACCTGAGCGTTTTTAGTGTCAAATATAAATTTATGCTGTCCTCATGGCTTGCCATTTCATGTGTAATTGCTCGTAACTGTAATGACTAACGTATGTTGGGGGTTAGTACCGAAAATAATAGCTAATGTTTTTGGGGGACCTTCTCTGTGCCAGGCTCTGTGATAACCATATTATTAGCATTAACTAACTTAACCTTTGTCTCTCATTAAGTCAATGCTATATTTTCTGCATTTTGTTTTTTTAAATTTTTTTCCTGGTTTTTTATTTTTATTTTTTATTTTTTTGATGACATTGGTTAACAAAATCCAGTAAGTTTCATCTGTACACTTTAACAATATACTGTGTGTGTACCTCCCGTAGTTAGTTTTCTTTCTGTCACCATATACTTGACCCCTTTTACCCCACCTACCTCCCCGCTTTTTTCTGCATTTTAGAGGTAAAGAAACTAAGGCCCAGACTTAGGTGACTTTGCTCAAGGCAGTTATAGGAGCCATGCCATGTCCCTTTTCAGGATGTCGTTTTTCATGATCAGTAGACCAGTTTATCATCTTGTGTACATTGCCCTTTTCTGCAAAATGACGTAGTTGAATGTGCCATTCTAGAACTATATCGTTCGATACTAGAGGTGCTTTGGAATGAGTCCCAAGTGTTTGCTTGGGTCCCTCCTCATGCGGGAAAGAGCAGGCCGAAGCAGGCGCTCTGCGGAGCGCTGTGTTTTTTCTCTTTTCCCTCTACGTGTTTGTAATCGGAGCGACCCAGCTGAACTCGCAGTTTCATAATCACCACCTAGACACTGTCACCATTAAAAACAACACAATTTGGTTAAGATTATGGCTTTTAATTGGGTTGTGGAAAGAACCTCGAGTCGAAGAAATGTTGCAAGCATCCCTAGGGAATTAATAGCCACTCGCTGCAAGAAGGAGGCTGTGATGACCACTGGCTCTCCTATTATGTGGTGTCCAGGCGAAGTCGGTTAGGCTCTTACTATTCCATTTCATTTTTTAAAGAAATTATTATTGCAGAACCGTTGGCTTCCTTTCTTTCTCAACCGTAGCTATAATGTTTTATTTGTATGTGTGTACTTTTGAGAGAGAGTTGGTCTCTGAAGAGGGAGTTAGGAAAGCGTTTGAAAAGGAAATGTCTTAAAATTATGTCTTTTTCCAGTTGTATGTTGGATTTCCTTAGGATTTAGAAACAAAATGGAAATTAAAACCCACAACGCCTTCTTTCTGAACAAGAAAACACTGTGTTGGAATGGAGGAGATCTAGTTGAAAGACATTCGATCTTGCTGCAGAGTGCTCTAGACATTGGTCACCTGGCCAGCAAAAGCAAGTGTTGCCTTTCTCCTCTTCCCCACCTTCTCACAAGGGCTGGGTGGGACTTTTGTATTCCTGTTTGGAGGATTTAATGGCCTTGTTAACATGTGGGAAAACATTGTGATGGGAGACTTTAACAAAATAGTCAGTAGTGTTTTGTTTTGTTTTTTAAGTTCCATGTTTATGTTCTTAATGAGTGTACAACGGCTCCAGGTTAAGAGCTAAATATATATATATGTCTAAAAAAAAATACATATATATATATATTTTAAAACAACCCAGATGTAATACAGATAAATAGATAGTTCTCATTTCCTTCACCGAAGGAAGGTCTGAGCTCCTGAGCAGTAATTGTAAGGTACCTTCTCTCCATATCAAAAGAAGTTGTGCTGACCCCTGCTTCTTTCCCACGAGCTCTATTGTATCATAACTGATTAACGACCTATAGGGCCAGACAACAATTCACCTACATATGGTAGGAGGTCATAATGCACTAACATACTATAGAGATCACTCTTGCCAACAATTAATTGGGGAATTCACTTTATGAAGCCCTGTTTACAGACTGACATCTGGAGAAATTCTTACCCTGGATCCATTCCAATCTGTCGGATTTATGGACTACACTTACTTTTTTGTAAATAGAACTTTTTTTTTCTGCTTGGTACATTCTGTTTACATAATTATCAGTCGATGAAAATGGCTATCTTCCCGTATTTCTTAATCCTCTGAACCTAGTGGCCCTAAATTTGAAGTGGTGGCCCAGTTAAAGAAAACTCGGGGTTCTATCATTATTCAAGTTGTAGAAACATCTTTATGCCAGGAGCACCCTGCTCTCTTAAAGCCAGACTCTGACTGGAGCCCTTACACCCCAAGGGGCTTGGTATTCAGCCTTTATGGGGATTTTAAAACTTGTTGAGACATATGCTAGACCTCTTAAAGTATATTAGACTCCCTTTTATTCCACACTTGGTCTCTGCTGTGAGGTGTGAAATGGAAATATTTTCAAACACAGGTACGTGCATAGTCTTGAATACATTTTAAATTCTCACTGTGTGTGTGGGGGGGCGGGGCAAAGTTTGTTATTAGGCAGCGGAACTGAACTCTCAAACATGCCACAGGGTCACGTTGGACACACATTGCAGTGACCTTCACCTGCCTCTCTGTGGTTGACCATTATTATCTCTGGTGCCAGTAGATGAGCTACTGTCAATGTGATCAGCATGGCATCTGAAAATACAGGGAGAAAGAAAAGTTGTAGAATGGATTTAAAAGCAACGTAGAAAAACAAATATCACATGTTTGGAAATGGAAACCTAAGACTATACAGAAAGGCACTTTCTTCTGCTTTGCTGAGTTTTAAAACTATAAAATTGTACCAGGTTAAGGGCGAATGCCTCCATATTACCATAAAGGATAGAATGGAAGTGGAGACGAGAAAGACATGGACATGTGCTCTCCAGTTCCTCCTTGAGACTAGCAGTGCTGTCATATGATATCGACCTGGTCTACCATGCCATGTCAAGAACACAGTCGGGGACATATTCTCAAGGGCTTTATTTCCAAGATGTGCTTTGACAAGCTCTGCGCCCGTTGTCTTTATTACGATCTCACATGCCCACTCATTAAAAAAAAAGTTCAACAATCACAACTTTACCAATTATGGTGTGCTCTTAAGGAAACGTTCAGTCCAAGCATGGGACGGACTGAGCCCTTTGATCTGAAGTCCAGTTTGGAAGAACAGGTCGGTGGAGGACTGATCAGGGGATCAGAGCTCATTTTTCCTCCAGAGTGCTTTCCTTTTTATCTCTACTGTAGCCCTTGTGTAAGTTACTCCTGTTTTATCCACAAGTCTTCCTAGCAATACCTCCTATCCTGCGTTACATTTTTTTGACTGTTAACGTCTTTTTATCCTTTGCTGTTTTATCACCTACACCTTCAGGAAGTCACCCCAAATATTTTACATAGACGTGTATATACAAAGACCGGCAGAATATGTTTATGAGTCATCATTTCTCTTGTTTCCTATTCATCTTCTCTCCTCCCTCTCACTCCCCCTTCTCCCATTCTTCCATTTTGCCAAAACGTTTCTAAATACTCAGTTAAAATTGCTACATGATTATACAGTAGGAAGCTTGGCTTTCTATAACTTACATTCTCCTTGGGCTAGAAAAAGCATATTTTAAAAAAACTAGAAAAATGAACATAGTAGAGGAGAATTTTCAGGAAAACTATACATGCATGTATGCCTGTGTGCATGTGTGTGCACATTTACACACACACACACACACACACACACACGAGTCCGTCCGTGTGGTGAAGGTGCTGTGTGATGCTCAGGCTACAGAAAACTAATGCTAGATAGGAAAGTATTTTCAGGATACTTTTGATTTGGCCCCATTGCAAATTTCTGAGGCAAGGAAGCACAAAATGGCCCAGGGAAACTTTGGGGCAAGAGGGAATGAGGGAACTAACGCAGAAGAAAAAAAAAATAACTTTAATACCTTTACAACTGTAAAATGGAGCCAGTGAACTCTTCCTTATAGGATTGTTGGAGGATCGAGTGAGCTAATGCATTGAGAATTCATAGCTGAGTGCCTAGCATACAGTAGGTCCATATACTGTGATTCCCAGATCAGGAAGTTTCTGGCTCTCCCCCTTGGCTTGCTTTTGTTGCACAGGTGACGTGTGTTTGGATGCTTCACCCAGCTGTTTTTTCTTCCCCTTCTCCTTTGATGGGATGGCCTCTGAACCAAGGGTACTCCATCCAGCACCCTTGGGACCCAGGCTCCATTTCCATGGACGGATTTCAGAAGGTCTTTGTTAGTTTGGAAGTTCTATATTTTATTTTGCTCCTTTTACTGTTAACACTGAAATTTTTAACAAACAAATATATTTTTTCCTAGCAAAAATCTCACCAGATACTCATTTGTTGTCCTTAGCAGATTCTAATTCAGTAGGCATGGGTGGGGCCTGAGAGTGTATTTCTAACGAGCTCCTTGGTGATATCTGGTGCCGCCAGTCCTGTGATTTCCCTTAAACTAGCAAGACCCAGGAGGCCTCTGACTTACTGCATTTGCATTCTGTTGCCTGTTAACTGCACTGAACTTGCCATTTTCTTTTGCCAGATATCTGGTCAGAAGAAGCAGCCATCCTACTCCGGAATCTGTATAATTATGAATGTTTCTGTGCCATAGCCACTTGATCTCCCAGCCTTGACCTCTACATACACATCATCGCAGTTAGCCAGGGGTGAAGCTTAAGTAATTGCACAATAGGGGTTATCCCCATTCTGTTTACCCCCAGACACGGAGCCCCTGTTTCTTACACATAGGTAGGTACCCTAACTTCAAAGTTCCACCTCGAAGGTCTGTATTTTAGACCTACTTCCAGTTCCAGTGATTTTTGCATGAAAGCGATGAAAGTAATGGCAGTTAATTTGGCAAACTCAGAGAAGAGAGGTGGGAAAACGGGAGCACGTAAAGGAAGTAGGTGAAGTAACAAAGACTGACCTTGACCACGTGAAGTAACACAAAGACCGACCTTGACCACGTGAAGTGTAACAAAGACTGACCTTGACCACGTGAAGTAACACAAAGACTGACCTTGACCACGTGAAGTAATACAAAGGGTGGCCTTGACCTCTTCTCTCGAAGAGCCATGAAGAGGCCCAGCAGGTGCATCCACTCAGCAATTCAGAGTCGACCCAGGGAGAGAGGCGGGCGGTGGTGGAATTCTCTGCCCAGCTCCTCCTCTTTTCCCATTTCCTACCAGTAAGGACGCCAGTCCCACATCCCGTCGTTCCTTCCAAGTGGCAGAAACTCTGGGCCTGTGGTCGATCAGTCTGGCTGCGTGGAGGCATCCAAAAAATTGGGTGGGTTCCCAGGGCAAGTGGCCAGTCAGCCCTGCGGTGGGGTTTGAGAGATCTGTCATCTCTCTCTGCTCAGGACCAGGCAAGAATTTTTGTGCCAAGGAGAAGAGAGAAAGTTACATTAGTTGTTGATAGTCTACAGCAACTGACTTTTTGTTTTGTGCCCATGTGATTGAAGAGCTAGGAAATGCTTTTCAAGTCTTCATCCTTCTGTCTTGCCCCAGTATTGAGTCGGCTGGAATAAAAGGTAGACGCTGATCAGTCTACCTCTC
This sequence comes from Pteropus alecto, assembly GCF_000325575.1. Lineage (NCBI taxonomy): Eukaryota > Metazoa > Chordata > Mammalia > Chiroptera > Pteropodidae > Pteropus > Pteropus alecto. The sequence goes on from NW_006436282.1 coordinate 23,851,320, forward strand.
TCCGTGCACATGGCAGACGCTGCTCACCTGTCATCGCACGCTTTCCCATCTCTTGGCTTGGGGCACTTCCTCCACACTCTGGAGTTTTCTTGTATGTGAAAGTAGACACACGAGCGCCAAGTTCCTGGCCTCGCCCTGCTCCCTCCCTCCCTCCCTCTGCCTCCGGAGAAATGACTTAAACCGATTTGTGAGTTTGGAATGAGAAGCCCGGCCTTTCTTTGACTCTTTTGCTCGGGATCAGATTCTGTTCTGTAGGGAACACATCCCTTCTCTCTGTTTCTTCCTGTCATTAGTCATGTACGTACCTCCCCCTCACCCCCACATATCGTATTTCTTTATCATTTGGATGAGGGTGCTTTTGGAGTTGGAGAAGAAGGGTGCCAGTTCTTGGGCTTCTCCAAGGCCCCTGGACTGCCCATGGCCTTCACAATACTCTGCGCAGTGCCCCTGGCAACCCAGCTCAGTGGATCCCCAGGTGAGATAAACCTGCTGACGCCTGAGATCTCTGGTTAATGATGCAGCTGGGAGTCATATAGTAAGTGGTTAGATAACATGGGCTTTAGGTGTTGTCAGGCTTGGGTGTGAGTTCTGTCTCACTCTGTAGGAACCAAATCTCATAAGACCTCAGTTTTCTTGTCTTAAATTGAGAATAATAGTATCTATTTCGTGGTGTGGTTTGTAGGAACTCGGTGAGATAATATGGGCAGAGTTTCTAGCACTTAGAGAGTAGTTAATAATGACAGTTATTGTTACCATGATCTAAAGGCTTGGAAAAGAGGCTAAAAATAAGCCTGGCTCTTCTTCCCGATGGGGCCCTTGCCCTTTTCAGACATAGCGGGTGAGCTCCGTTGCACTGATGGATACGTCTAACATTTCCTGTTCAGGGAACTTCTGAGGCTACTGCTAATTCTTACGTGTGGAAATGCTTTTCTTTCAATTTTCCTCAACATCGATTTCTTGTTGAGCGTCGATGCCGAGGCATGAATGGTAAGATGTATTTGCCTTCAATTCGGATGTCGCTGCCCCCTCTCATTTGTCTGCTGCAGTTTACAAATCATAAACCCCTCACACATAAAGCCCAACTCGAGTATGGAGGCTTTGGACTCAGTGTGTGGGAAGCTTCAGAAAAAGAAAGAAAATCACACTTCATTAACAAGAAAAAACGACTTTGGAGAAAAGTATGTACAGTATGCAGCATGTTAGCGCATGGCTAGGAAATGATAGCAAATTAGTCAAATCAAGTTGCAGATGTAGTCTGGAAATTCTCATGTGAGTTTTTCACACAAGATATTGGTGGGTAATGTCCGATGACTTCTTCCCAGTATTTTAAAAGTGCAGTGGTGCCAGCTCATCCTCAGGTCACCTTGGAACTGGCTTGGTATTGAAAGCTTCTGCAATGCCATTTGTGGCTTTGCTGTTGAATTATGAGGTGCTTCTGTCTATGCTGTAAAGTGTTGGGATTCAGGGATAGACTCAAATTCCAGAGAAATTCCCCCAAGTCACCATCTCATAACAGCAGCGGCCTTCCTCTTTGCTCAGGGAAGGTTTATTTCCCTTGCGGTCAATGTGCTTGCTTTTTCTTTTTTCCTTTTAAATAGTTTCTGATGCTCTGATATTAAAGGGAATTCTTGCTGAAGTGCCATCATATGGATGTCACATATGCTATAGGTTTTGTCCTTTCTGAATTTAAAAAGGATAAGCTTAAAAACAACACCATTGCTGGTATTGCTAAGCGATCTTCGGTGTAATATGTCTTTGGGGGCAATAACTCATTCCCAGTATTTTCACCAAAGAGAGACATTTAAGATCATTCTTTCTGGTCTACTCCTGTTTGGTCTCCTGAAGACTGTTGTCACATCATTTATTATCTTTATGATTGGTATGTTTTTAAAGCTGTGGTTGTCATGCGAAGAGGCACATTTCCTACAAATTGCTTAAAATGTTGTTTGTATTTTTCAACCAGGTGGCTGTGCTCCGATCCCGGAATCAGACCTGGAGGAGAGATCAGTAGAACAAGAATCCACTGAACTGTTTACCAACCACAAGCACCTCATTGCAGAGACACCCATGCCTGGTAAGAGGACGGGTGGCCTTCTCAGATGGCACGTCAGGTCTAGCGACACCGGTCAGTTTCGTCATGCCGGAGAGCATTTTGCAAAGCTGCTTGTTTTCCAACTTCTTCCTCTTTCCCCTTGGCTCTGATGTAGCTCAGTTTGATCATTTGTATATTCCTTTCAATATTCAGACTTTTTTCTCTCTCTCACTCTCTCTTTTCTAGAAGTTCCATCCCTCCAAGGAGTCGCAGAGTAGTTCGAGTAGAGTTGTCCGGTTGAGGGGAAGATGGCCTTCCCAGGGCTGATCCCGTGTGGACCTCATACCAGGCAGAGATGTGGCATTCACCCAGGTGCTTCATCGAGCTCACCTGTCTGGGATGACACACTGTAGAGATGGGGATCGGGACTTTTATTTTGCTAGGAGGATGCGTAATACCACGGGCAAGTCAGGAACTGGTCTTGCCTGAAAAGTAGATGGCAGCTTTTCGGTCATCCGTTTGTTTGCAGCCATGGGATGCAGTGAGATGACATCTTTTTGTGACAGACTTTATAAAGCAGAGACCTAGATCCAAAGGAATTTGATACCCCATTTTTTCCATGGAATTCTTATATAGCAGCTGTATCAAGTTTAATAAAACATCTCATTGTCAAACTATATCTTGGATTTGCTTTATAATCAGAGGGTGATTTCTCTACATTATTTCTTCAAAGGAAAGGAATGGAAAACTTTGCTACTCCATGGTAAGACTCAAAAGGGATTGTTTTATAAATAAAAGAAACCACAGAACTTTCATATGATTTACTCTATTAGGCTAAAAGTGGAGAAGGTAAGTTTTGTAGTATTGTCTGAAAGCGTTAAAAATAATTTCACATCCTCTTTTCATTACACCAGTGGGCGACACTTTAAAAAAATCCAGGTTAAAAAGGATTCATACTTTATTACAATTAAATTAAAATGTAAAGTTTTTATATGCAGGAAATAAGATTTTGCTAATTTCAAGTTAAAAAGACCAATTTATTTAAACAAAAGTATGTCTATGCCAGTTTTGGAAAGTCTTTCAGTCAGTACAAAGGGGAAGTGGCTCATGGTTTTTTTTTTTGTTTTTGTTTTTTTGGTGAAATGTCAAAAACTTCAGGGCATGTATTATTTATTATTTCTAGCCTTCTGTTTTAGGACATACAGCAGAAGATGTAATATTTTTAATTGCCAAATGTGGGAGTGAACAACCTCTAGACTTTGGGCCAGAACTAATCTTTAGGTTAATTTCACCCAGACTATGGGGACCAGAAAAAGATGTCATGGCTCTGTGTATATGCCTGTAGTTGCAAAAACACAACACTTCGATTATCCTTAACGGCTTAGTTGAAGAAAGGTCATAAGAGAGTATATTACTTTTTAAAAATGTGTTTCTGTGTTATGTCTTTTTTTAGGGGGGAGGGGGGTGGATATTTGGTTTCCACGGATGTTTTTGTACTGTGCATGTGTCCATGTGCTCATTTCTATTCTTTCTTTTTCTGTCTTCTTTGAATCGTGTCCTGTTTGTGTGTGTTCTTCTAACTGCCTTCCCTTAGCTCAGTTTCTTTTTCTCTTCTCCTTGATCAGTCTTTCTCTCCCTTCACTTACTGCCCACCCCCAATTCTTTCCCTTTGCCTTTCGATTCTTTGTCTTTATTTCCTGTGATATAAAACTGAAGTGCATTGCTTGATTTGTAAAGGTTACTTTAAATGTGCATGAATGCAGTCATTTCTTTTTCAAATCCCTCCTCCATGGTTTTCCTTTTATTTATGTCCTCCATGATCACTGTATTCTGTGAGGGAGTGACTACCCATGTGAATTCAGAAGGCTTCCTACCTCTGGTTTGGGAGTTAAGGTGGCTTTTGTTGCTACAATTACATGTTACGCTGATAGTTTTTATGTTAAGAAGTATGGTTGAAAAATGTTTTCCTGTTTTCCTGCAAATCATCAGTATCTTACTCCTATTAGCACAATTACTTGACCAAATAATTTTATTTTTTATTTGAATCACTTTGATACAGAACACTATATACATACATTATACATGTATTTAACAATATATCTAATATATTACCATTTGTATTTTACTAGCTGTCAAAAGGAGAGAAGTTACTAATTAACCTTTTCAACATTATCAAATTTAAATTCTAAAATGATGAAATAATTTTATTCATGACTTGGTTACCTTTTGATTAAGGAATTCCTGAGTTTAAGTTGTATACCTGTCTTTTAACCCTGATTTTAGCCTCATGATTTAAAAAGCACACACAGTGTTTATACTTACAGAAAAATAATGGAGTCAAGAATTACTTTGAAGCAAAATTATCCTTTGGAATGGCTTTTAAAAAGTCAAGACCTAAATACTTGTTAATTGTTTTGGCACTAGTATTTCAGTCTTTAAAACAATTGTTCATTATCTCTTTTGTGTATGTGTGTGTGTTTGTGTGTGTGTGTGTGTGTGTGTGTGTGTGTGTACATAATTTCGAAATAACTCAAAAAACTGGAAGAAGTAAGATGATCCCGGTTTCTGGTTAGCAGGATAGTCTATTACGCAGTATACCAGAATAGGCACTAATACGATAGCAGACACTTATTGGATTCTTAACTACATGCTATGTACTTTATAGACATGATTTCGTTCACTCCTCATGACTTTACTGTGATGTAGGCATAGTTTTCTCTATTTTACAAATGAGAGTTCTGAGGTTAAGAGAGGCTAAAAGATCTATCCAGTATCCCACAGTTAGTATGTAGCAGAACTGGGATTTTAATCTAGGCTGATTCCAGAAGCCCAAATATGCACCCAAATGTACAGACTATTGTTAATAATAATACAATAAAATACATTTTAAAACTGAAAACCTTTAGTTTAAGATAGCTACATTTCTTTGATATCTAGTGTGCTTGCTCCTTTAAAAAATATACTTATTTTCCATTTGTATTTCTCCTTTGGTGAATTAGCTGTTCATGTTCTTCTCTTCTTTTGGAGGGAGATTGGTGATGGTGATAATTATCTCCTCATTGATTTATAATAGTGTTTTGAAGTGATATTAATCTTTGGTTGATCGTATATGATATAGACACTGTTCTCAATTTTTCACTTGTCTTTAATTTTATTTCTGTGTTTGTTTTTTTAATAGAAGTTTCTAAAATTTTAAGTAGCCAAATCTGTGAACACCTTTCTTGTGGTTTCTGCCTTTGGTGTCCAGCCTGGGTGGTCTGCTTTTTCTCAGTGAATGTCTTCTCCTGCTTTTTCTCGGCGACAGTGTGAGGTCGTGCTGAGGCTGTTGTGTTCTGTTTCTGGTGAGCTTTAATTATGTCCTCCATGGCAGTACACTGGGTCTCATAGCCACAGAGTTCTTCTCTTCTGCTCTCACATCTCACAGACAGGTCTGAAATGCCTCCTCGGTTTTCCTTAGCTCCTTCACCTTTGGGACAATCGCCCAAGTGATAGTTATCCCACAGCTTTCAAAATCCGCTCCCCAGTGATGCTTGGGCCTCTCGTGTTGTCTCTCCTTTAGGATGACTGACTTTTCCAAAAAATGGAAAAGTGGCGTTGCCCACTTCCACACCAGCCTCCCAGACGTGGCCAGACATGTTCCCAGCCCACATGAACACAGGTTAGCCTCAGGTCGGATGCACTGCGCCCACTTCAGTCCGTGTTCACAGAGGCAAGAGAGGCGAGTCAGTGATGGAGCTCCCAGTTCCTCGACTTCCTACGCTTTTTGGTTTCCCAGCTTCTCAAGGGACCGGCTTCTTATTCCCACAGGTCAAGTGAACATCAGATTGTATTATGAATGGCTTTGTTGTAATTGTATTAATCTTAAAAAATCATTCTCTGCCTTAAAAGTAGCTGTTCTCTTATTACAAGAGCAATACATATTCATCGAAGACGAATTCACCAGGCAAGAGACTGTTTTCCAAAATACCTGTCTCTGACTAGTTGGCAATCTGTCACAATGTACGTGATTTCCCATCACATACAAATGTAGGTAACAACTAGCTAAAGAATCAAAAAAAAAAAAAAAAAAAATTCTGATGAGTGTTAAAACCCTTTAAGAAAATTAGGTTAATGCAGGGTTGTCGGTGCACATCTGCCAGAGCACCAGTGTCCTTACTGTGTACCAACAGGTGTCAGCCATGGCCTCTCGTTCAGAGGTGAAGGGTGCGCCCACAATAGTGAGGGAGCTGGCGAGGGGCGAGCTGATGGGACAGAGTCCCCCCCGGTGATTTTCAGCCTTGGTTGCGCATTAGGATCTTTTATTTTATTCCTTTTGCTGATCTGTATTGTCAGAGTATTCTTCGATGAATATGTATTGCTCTTGTAATAAGAGAACAGATCCCATCTTTGTATGTATAAGTCGGGATATTAGTGTTAGTAATAATAAATAATAGTAATGTACTCTTTTTTGCTTAGCATCGAGTGTATTAACAGCATGAGTTTTAGAGAATAATCTACTTGGACATTGTACTCTAGTGATTCTGAAAGGTGCAGAGTATAAAATATTATCACCGAAATAACGTGATTATTATAATTTATAGCAATAATGTGATCATAACATTTTATTGAAAATTATAGTTTTCTCTTTATGTCCTTAATATTTTCTGATGACAAAAGCAAATGTGACAAATACAAAAGCAACGATAGAGAGTGTCCTGAAAGAGCAAAACAAGGCTCTTTATCTAGATCGACTCGGATGCTGCCCTCTTTAGTTTTCCTGTGGGTCCAGTGTTGAAATAGCTGCGTTATTTTTCTCTCTTAGCCCCTAATCTATGGCAGCCATGTGGACATCACAGGTGTTAAGGGTTTTGTTGGCGTGGACTTTAAAAGGTATAACTTACAGTGCAGCACAGCTGCCAAGGCCTAATCAGAGTAAGGTGCCTGGTGGGGTGATCAGCATCCCCCAGTGTGTGATCTCTGGGCCAGAGAGAGGGTCTCTAACCTGGTCGAAGTGGGGAAAAACTTGCAAACCCCCTAATTCTCAGGTTTTCCATTATTTCATTTTAGTTCTATTCAACCCAACCCTTCCTTCAAGGCTCATTGTGAATAAATTTTCTCTTCATCTGGACACCAGGAGCTGAGTTTGAGGCCCTCTTGGAACAACTGGGGGAGATGTGGATCACAGCTTTTAGACCTATTTTCTGGCTCCTTATTCTCTCTCCCTCCTTTTTTTTTTTGTCATTATTTTGCTCCAACTTTTAATGTATTTTCTCTTGTTGTATTGACAAGTCCTTGTAAGCTCCTTAAATCTTTTCTGTAATGGGTAGGAAAATAAATAAATCAATACACCTTTCAGGATTTTCCTTATTGCTATTACCGGCTATCATCCTTCTCTCTTGAAAAGTTTTGAACTCAATGTCTCTCTCTCTCAATGCTCCTATCTCTCACCTACTGCATTTCAGAAGGATTTTCCTTTTCTGGTTGGATAGATTGGCAAACTCCTTGGACATAACTTTTTTGGATTCTTTCCACTCTTTAGTAGATATTTGTTGTATCAATAGATCAGCTGACCTCCTGATAGAAGTTAACGAATCATAGAGACATGGAGAAATTAATGACTTAGAATATTGGCTGTGATTTTACCTTCCTGATTTACTTTTGCAGATTGTGCCAAGAAGAGGCTGATGTTACTGACTCTCTAACTATGTTTACTTAAGTCTGGATTTAAAGAGAGGTATGATTCTTATAAGTGTAATAATTCTTGACTTGCCGTGAGTGCTTAGGTGACATTCATTTGAACACAGAATTCAGGTTTTGTGAGTATCTGAAGCGTATACAATTTTGGTGTACTTCTAAGAATTAAAAATGTAATGCGACACAGTACAAAGCATATATATATTTAGAATCAGAAAATCGTAAATTACACATTCGTAAAAAGCTGACAGTTGCCACAAATATTACAAAATCCTTTAAAATAACTGCTTGATACAGCATTTTAATACTTTACCTACATTGTTTGACTGCATATTCTCTATTCATCTCTTCAGTTATCAACAATTTTAATTTTATTTTCTATAGAATGAATTGAAAGATAATTCAATTTTTCTCTGGCACTGTTGATCACATTTTTAAAAAATTACTGATAGTTTTCACAGTTTCTTTCTGCTTTATAACTTAGTAATGTATAAGTTTTAAGGATTGTTATCATGTTTAGAAAAACTTTTATTATGCCTTTTCATGCCTGCACTGTAAGACTTCAGGGAATTTCAAGTTTTATTATTCAGCGATAAATTTTAAATAGCCATTGAATTAACAAACTCTCATTAGCCAGTTTGTGTTCTCATTGAAATCATCATCACTACTGGTATTTTATGTCAAAGCAGCAAGATATTTTAATATTTTTCCAATGTATTATATGATTTGCTCTTTATTAGCTAGATTATTAACTAATCCAAGATCATATCTATTACTTCTATTTGAAATTTATCATCTCATCTTAATGAATTAAGCTTGGCATGATTTGAAAATGTTCCTGTTACAAATTTTCTTATTGACATCAGAGTAATTTTTATTGATTTTATACAGGAGTTATATGACAATGAATGCTATTCTGTTTTGGGTTTGTAATTGTATGTTCTGAATTATCAAATATTTCTGATAGACAAGAACTTCTGCTTTGACTTGACACCCATGAAAATGGAATCTTCTGCCAATACTTTAGATGTCTGACGTTCAAACTGTTTATTTTTTTCTCCACCACACTCACACCTCTGGTGCCACCACGGAACATGCTCATCTTGTGCTACTGCCTTTGGCTCTGCACCTTCCTCTCAGGACACTGCCCGAGGAGCGATGGGCAGTAACAGAATTCCTGGAATCCATTCCTCCCACAGAACAGCTCACGATAACTTAACCATACTCAAAAGTCGACTGTAGACCAATAAATATATTTCATTCACCCAAATTAAATGTCTCCGTAGCTCAACTTCCCCTTAGCCAGATCCCCAAGTCCTCAGCTGCTCCAATGCCTCATACAAGGGGAGGACAAATGGAGGAGACAGCAGTCTTTACCAATCACGATTAAAATGTATTTTTCAAATTTTTCAAAAACATATGACCTGTACCTACGTAAGAAAGGCACCCCAAAGTTTAAGCCTCATTAATGTCACAGTAAATCCACCTTCGTTACATCATGAGAGAGACAGAATAGAAACTCTGCTTTAAGGAATTCATTTGTTTTTGAAATTTCTCCATAGAAAATAACTCCAAAAAATGTATAAGACAAGAGAAAGTGTATGGGGAATGGGGAGGGCAGATATTGCAAGAAAAGTATAAAAAATTCTTTTACTTGCATTCTAGGTCTCTTTAAGTATGCCAGCAGTGTGAGCATTGGCCTAGCTTTGGGCTCAGCTCTAAGTACAATTTCCCTTCACTTTTGATAATTAATTTTTCTCTTAGCATTATCAGTAAGCCTTCATGGACTAGCAGAAGAGCAGTGCACATCCTTGGTTCTTCATGGACTAGCAGAAGAGCAGTGCACATCCTTGGTTCTGAAGAGATGCTTCACCTTATAGATTCAGGGACAGTTACACTGACCCTCACCTCTTAGCAGTCACTCCAAGATGAGTTCTCAGAGGAATCACGTCAGTCCTCCACCCCAGCTGGCTGAAGGATCTATTTTAGATAAACAAGCACAAAGCAGGCTATTGAATTTAAGAGGGCCACAGCCCTTTCATGGGCTCCAGGATCATCAGGTTGGTGAGAGTGAAGAGGTTTATAGTGCTACTAATTTAACTAAATTCTGTTTAACTGGCCACAGTAATCAATATTCCATCTGGTACCAGTTTCAGAGAGGAAGCTCATGGTGTCACCTGTCAACTCTCATTTCTATGTTCTAGGCATCCCTTAAGAACAGTAAGATCATCTGAGTATGGAGAACAGTTGGAACTGAATCATTTTAATAATTTAAAAAATAGATTAAAAAGATAACCCTAGAAGCTCTATCTTCTCACTTAGGACAGAGTACTAATTAAGCCCAGACTCCACTCATGATCATTTAGTGAGATTGAAGTCTGTAATATTCATCAGATCCTTTCATCTTTCTACATTTAGGTGAGCTGTAGTCTTATTTGAGGATGAAAATTAAGAAATCTCTTTAGGTCACTAGTTATAAGTAAGAAAACTGAAGCTTTTAATAAGTCTTTTGGGATAAAATTAAGTAGTTATTCATTCCTTGAGGAAAAGGATGATGTGTAATCCTTATTGTTCACACTCAGCAGCTCACAAAAATGAAAAAAAAGCAATTAACAAGTAATTTCAAAAGAAAACATTAAACATTTCCCAGATTTTAATCACACATGGGATGGATAGAAGATGAGAATTGCAATTTATTTTTAACTTTACCCAAAGTATCAATAACAAATCATAAAACATGTCACGCATGCACACACAACGCATTTTACATTCTCTACTTCTAAAACCGAGGCCATCTGGATCTGGTCCTCCTTTCTATCCCTGTAACAATGATGTGCTTTTTCCTAGGCTGGCCTCCAATTTCATCACCTCCTCTGCCGCCTGGTTGCCTTAGTTCTTCATTTGAGCCCTTTCCAGAATTCGAATGTATATAATTGATCCCTGAGCGGCATTGGCTCATCTTATCTCTCTCTTATCTTTAGTTTTATAGTCTGTGGTGCTGGATCCACTGGACATGCACATGCAAAAAAAAAAAAAAAAAATCTAGACACAGGCCTTAAACCTCACAAAGATTAACTCAAAAAAGGTCATAGATCTAAATGTAAAACACAAAACTATAAAAATCCTAGAAGAAAAACATAGGAGAAAATCTAGGTACCTTTGTATGGTGATGGCTTTTTAGATACAAAACCAAAGTTATGATCGATGAAAGAAATAATTGATAAGCTGTTCTTTATTAAAATGAAAAACTTCTGCTCTGTGAAAGACACCATCAGGAGAATGAGGAGACATGCCATAGGCTTGTCTTTATAGATAAAGAACTGTTAGCCAAAACAAAGAACTCTTAAAACTCAACAATAAGAAAAAAAAAACCCTGATTTTGGAGATGGCCAAAAAACCTGAACAGATATAAAATAATACTGAATGTCAACTCTAATTGAAAAGTAAAAATTAAAAAAAAACCCTGAACAGATACTTGACCGAAGAAGATACATAAATGGCAAATAAGCATATAAAAATATGCTCAGCAACATATGTCATCAGGGAATTGCAAATTAAAACGAGAGACCATGACGTTCCTATTAGAATGACCCAAATCCATAATACTGACGACACCAAATGCTGAATGAAGAGTAGAGCCACAGGAACAGCATTTATTGCTAGTGGGAATGCAAAATGGTACAGGCGTTTTGGAGGATAATTTGGTAGTTTCTTACAAAGCTAAGCATACTCTTACCATACAATTCAGCAATTGTGTTCCCGGTATTTACCCAAATGAATTAAAAACTTATGTCCACATAAAAGCCTGCATATGAATGTTTATAGCAACTTTATAATTGCCAAAACATGGAGGCAACCAGTATGTCCTTCAGGAGGTTAATGGATAAACATACTGTGGTACATCTAGGCAAAAGACATCTTTCCGGTGTTAAAAGAAATGAACTATCAAGCCATGGAAAGAATACAGGATTCCTACATGGCAAAGGTGGTGGCAGGGGCTGCTGGGATTCTCCCGACCTCCTTTGCTCCCATGAGGGGAAATTGTGGTCTCTCTTTGGCACCAGGCTATGCAGGTAGAATGCTTCCTATGACTTTCTATGAAGCCATCCTCAGTTGTGCTCCACTGGGTTGCTGCAGCTTCTTAAAAACACTCTCAGTGCTATTTTCATTCATGAGTAGTTATTAAAATACTGTTTCTATTGGGGAGATAAAGGTTGGGACCTCCTAGTCTAACATTATTCTCAAGAGAAACCACTTTTCGATTTCTTACAGGAGGTACCTATCAGCAGTAAAAAAAGGAAAAAAGATATAAAAGGTATGTGGATTGGAAAAGAAGGTATAAAATTGTCATTATTTGCAGATATTATGATTGTCTGTATAAAAAGATCCCCACCCAAATTACAGATAAATTACACATACACTATTTTGATTGTTAAGAGTTAATAAGTTTGTTTGGGTACCAAACTAATATACAAAAGGGAATTTTATGTCTATGCATAAACAATTGGAAGTTAGAAAATGAAATTTTAACAAAACTAACACAATAGCAATAAAAATAAAAAGTACCTAGGGAGAAAAAAAATCTCACAAATGATATGTAAGTTTTTTATGTAGAAATTCATAAAACTTAAATTAGTGGAGAAAGAGAACATGTTTTTGAACAAGAAAACTCAAAATTATAAAGATTGTAGATTTTAATGCTGTTCCAATAAGAAATTCCAATCAGGCTCTTTGTGAGCCTTGACAATCTGATTCTAAAATTTACATGGAAGAGTAAAGACCCCAAAAGAGTCACTCTTGAAGAACTTGCTCTACTCAAAGGTCAAGTGTAATTGTAAAGCTTTAAGGCACTATGGAATTAATGAAGGATTATACTAATAGGTCAAATGTAACATAATAATGTGTCCAGAAACAGAAATGTCCAAATAAGACAGAGATCATATTGCATAACGGTAAAGAATGTACTTTCAATAAATGCTGTTGAAGCAACTGTATAACCATATTGAGAAAAAATGAAATTATTGAAGTATTACTCATTGAGTGTACTATGCTCAATGTATAGAAAAAACAATTTTGGTTGGATTAAATATTTAACTGTGAAAGGAAAAAAATATGAAAAACATGTAAGAGAATGTCTTTATGACCCTAATGTAGTGAGGGATTTCTTAATTAAAAAAATTCATAATCATAAAACTTTTTAAATTGGATTCTATTAAAATTAAGAATTTATAGTCATCAAAAGAGATTATAAAGAAAGTGAAAATCATCTCCCAAAGTGGGAGAAAATATTTTCAATGCATACAACCAGTGAAGGATTAGTATCCAGAATGTATATGTAAAACTATATTGCATATGCTTTTTCTAATGATATATACCTATTCTCTGGTTAGATATTGATTCTTTTTCCACTCACCAACTACCACTCACTCACCTTCACTTTCAACCCTTGAGAATTACCATACAGTAGCTACATTAGAATCCAAGGATTGCTAGTGGACAGAAAGTTTTGCAAATATTAACTTTCTGATCTAACAATCCCATTTGTATATCCTCATCCTGTAAACATTCTGTTTGGCAATACTGTCGAGATCTGTTTCTCCTCTTTCATTTTCTAATTAAGTTGCAATCTGTTTTCTCTAAATTTATAATGAGTTTGGCATGAAAGTAATTTCCTTCACCAGGTGGTGTTTCTCACATTTCAGATGTTAATATAGGTCTTAACCCTTACTCAGCTTTAAGAGTAACAACAGCACAGTAATACTTATGGCATCTACCAAATAAATTGCAGAATATAGTTGGTAAAAAATAATTGTAGAATAGTGACCGCGTAAGTGATTATCCAAACACTTTTGGGACTGAAAGAGGGCCCTATTAATTATTCTGGGACAACAGGCATAAACTGGAATAGTTCTAGGCAAACTGGTATATATAGCCATCCTGATTATAGAGGGATCCAGCTCATTGAATACCCAACTGAAGACACATCTGGCGTGGTACAGGTCCCATTTGAACATTAAAACATTGTAAACAGAAACAATCCTGGTTTAAGAAATGTGTCCTGCCATAATTGTAGTTTTTAACCAGCACTCTTGGTAGATACATTTGCTAGGCTTTATTGACACCAGCAAATGGGGTGCCTGTTTATTGAGAGTGGGTTTCCCAAGCAACCCATGCAAAGTAACAAGGGACTAACTATTCTATGAGGGAAAGATGATTTTCATTTTTAAAAGTTGAAATTTTGCCTGAAAGCACAAAATAGAGTAATTTGGGTTCTATTCTATATGGGCTCAAAATCTAGACATACAGTTTAGCTAAAAAACAAATAGAATAAGAATTCTTTCTACAGATGAAATGGAAATTATTTGCATCAGTTTATAAATAATAAAATAATAGAATGAAGCTTTATTGAATTCCTACTATGTGCCTGGTACTGAGTTCTATTTATATCATAGCACTTAATTTTCTTAACAGCTTATATTAAGAAGTTATTACTTCTACTGTCCACATGAAAAAACTATTAAGGAATTTGACCAAAGTTACATAAGTGGCAGAATTAGGGTACAAATTCAGATCTGCCTGACTCAAAAGCCTGTCTTCTATTCATTATGCCTGCTCATTCTCTGAGTTTTTAAAAATATTATTTATATTGCCAACTGTATCACTACTGATACAGAGGTCAGGCTCCCTTTGGACGTTAAGATGGCTCTTCAGTTTCCACTACACGACTACTATTAGAATTCAGTTGATTTTAGAAAGCATCTTTCCATGATTTGGTATTATTTTTATATCTGTCACCAGTGGAGCCTAACAAATCAAGCGAGGAAAGGGAAGGTTAAAAAAAATCAAATAGAACTTCTTGAGAAAAACACAATATATGAGATAGGAAATGCACTAGGTAGGCTTAAGAGCAAATTAAGAGCAAAGATTAATGAACCTGAAGACATAGCAATAGATGCTTTCCAAACCAAAGTTCATAGAGAAAAAAATCTGAAAATAAAATAGAACCTCCATGACCTGTGTGAAAATATCAAAGGCTTGAATATGTAAATATAAATACATATATGTGTACATATACACACGCGCACACATATATGTGTATATATATACTATATACATATATACACATTATATACATATATATGTGTATATGTACGTGTATGTATATATAATGTATGTACGTGTATATATATACATACATACATACATACATTATATATATATATAATTTGAGTCCCTAAAGTGATTTGCTGGTTGGAGGGTGGGAAGAGAGAAAATATTTGAAGAAATAATAGGTGAAAAATTTCCAAATTTAATGAATACTGTAGGCATGCAAATCCAAGAAGCTTAATGAATGCCAAGCAAAATATGAAAAAGATTATACCAAGGTATGTTGTATTCAGTTTGCTGAAAATTAGTAGTAAAGAGACAATCTTAAAAGCAACGAGTGAAAAAAATACACTTCATATAGGGAAACAAAGATGAGAAAATTGATGACTTCTCACTAGAAACAATGTAAGCAAGAAGACAATGGAACATCACTTTTAATGTGCTAAAAATAAAACTGTCGACTGAGAATTTTATATTCAGTGAAAATAACCCTCTAAAACAAAGTTAGGACAAAAACATTTTCAGACCAACAAAACTAAATAGTTCATAGTTCATTAGCAGCAAATCTGCATTACAATAAATATTTTAAAAGTTTTTCAGGCTGAAGGGAAATGATTCCAGATGGAATTTAATCAAAAGGAATGAAGAGTATCAGTGTGGGTAAATATATAAAAATTTTCCTTATTTTTTTCATTTAAAAGAGAATTAGAGAGTGGCTCCATACTGTAGTGGAGCACGTCTGCTTTGCACATAGAAGGTCCTGGGTTTGCGCGTCAGATGGAGCCACGGACCATACCCCAGGTGGGCCAGGCCCCGGGTGCACCAGGTCCTCCGAGTACACTGGGGGTGCCAGGCCCTGGGTGCATGCCGTGAGCACGTGGAAGGAGACGGGGCCTTCAGAGATCCACTTCTTAAGGGGAGACAGCAACATCTGTAGGTCAGGGGTGGAAGTGGGGGAGGGGCAGGGAATTAAAGAGGGAGGAAAAAAGAGAATTAGACATTTGTAGCAAAAATAATATATTTTGTAATTCATTACATATGCAGAAATAAAGTATACAATAGTACCAGGGATAGAGGCAAAATTAAAAGTATACTGTTGATTCTTACATTATACATAAAGTGATATAATAATATTTGAAGATTGGCTGTGATGTGTTTAAGATATGTATGGTGAACCTCAGAACAAGGACTAAAAAAAAAAACCAAATAGGTATAGTAGGCAATATAGGACATAAAATAGAGTACTAAGAAAACTCTCCTTATCCAAAAGACAGGAAAAATAAAATGAAAGAATCAAAGAAAATATAGGAAAATTGGAAACAAATAGCAGTATTATAGATTAACACCCAACCATATTGATAATTATATTCAGTGCGATTTTCTTTTTAGACTGAGTAAAAAAGCAAGATATAACTAAATACTACTTACATGATAGAAAATTTTACTATAAAGACACATTTAGGTTAAACGTAAAAGGAAGATAAAAATATTCTATGCAAAGATTAATCATATATAAACTGGAGAGGATATGTTAATGTCAGACAACGTAGACTTCGTTCAAAGAATATTATCAGAGATGAAGAGGGATATTTAATAATAAAAGGGCAATACATGAAGAGGAAAGAGCTGTCTTGAATGTATTTAATATGCATTTCATAGCAGAACTTCAAAGCGCATGAAGC
The DNA here is from genome assembly GCF_000325575.1 of Pteropus alecto. Taxonomy (NCBI): domain Eukaryota; kingdom Metazoa; phylum Chordata; class Mammalia; order Chiroptera; family Pteropodidae; genus Pteropus; species Pteropus alecto. The sequence goes on from NW_006436282.1 coordinate 23,867,814, forward strand.
AAAACCCGACAGTACTAAAAAAATAGATAAATCTACAATTATAATTTAGACATTTCTACAATTACAATTTAGAGATTTCAACAATCCTTTCTCAATAATTGGCCAAAAGAACAGATAGAAAGTTAACAAGAATATACAAGACATGAACAACTTCGACCTAATTACTGTCTATAGAATTCCACATCTAATAATTACAGAATACACTTTATTTTTAAGTGCTCATAGAATATTGACCTAGGTAGACCATTATTTGGCTATAAAATAAGTCTCCGTAAATTTAAAAGTATTGAACTCATTCGGAATGTGTTCTCTGATGACAACAATTAAATTAGAAATCAATATAAAAAAGATAGTTGGAAAATCCTATATATTTAGATATTAAATAACATACTTCTAAATAACCCATAGGTCAAATAAGAAATCAAAGAGAATTTAGAAAATATTTTAAATCTAATGATAAGTAAAATATGACGTCAAAATGTGTGGAATGAATCCAATACAGTGCTTAGAGAGAAAATTATAGCTTTAAATGTTTCTATTGGACAAGAAGAATGTCTGAAATCAACCATCTAAGCTTCCACCTTAAGTAACTAGAAAAAGAGCGGTGAATTAGACCAACGGAAGAAAATGAGAGTAGAAACCAGTGAAATATTATAATAGAAAACATTAAAGAAACAAATAAAACCAAAGCTGTTCTTTTTGAAAAGATCAATAAAGTGGATAAATGACTAATCAAGAAAAAAGAGAGAAGACAAATTGTCAATATCAGGAATTAAAGAGAGGACATTACTACAGATCCTATAGAGCCTAAAAGGATAATAATGGAATATAATGAACAATCTATGCCAATAAATGTACAACTTGAATGGACTAATTCTTTGAAAATTATAAATTATGAAAACTGAAACAAGAAAAAATGGAAAATTTGAATAGCCTAATATCTTTAAAAATTTCAACTGATAATTTAAAAGCTTCTCGGATGATAATTCACTGGTGGATTCTATTAAACATTTAATGAATAAACAATATCAATCCTACACAAACTCTTTAAGAAAATAATTTGTTTTTTTGAAGCCAGCCTTACTCTGATACCAAACTAGACAGAAACATTAAACAAAACAAAACAAAACAAAAAAACACAAGAAACTGTTGTTCCTCATGAATATATTTGCAAAATCTTGACCAAGATATCAACAGATACAATTTAGCACTATATAAAAGGAGAATACACATAAGCCAGTGGGGTTATGCAAAACATAAGGTGGGTTTAACATTTTAACATCAAGGTAATTCACCATATTAACCGAATATCGGAGAAAAACAATATGATTATCTCAGTAGATGCAGCAGTAGCATTTAATAAAATTCAGTACCTATTATTGATTTTAAAAGGTCAGCAAACTGGGAATAGAAAGGAACCTTCTCAACATGATAAAAAGCATCTATGAGAAACCTACAGCAAACATGCTTAACGGTGAAAGACTACAGTCTTCTTTTGAAACTGGGAATCAGGTGAGAGTGTGCTCTTACTTTTCTATTTATTTGACGTTCGTTATCCTGAAGGTCCTATCCAGGGCAGTAAGGCAAGCAAACAAACACACAAAAAACGCGGGAATGGAGGGCACAGAAATTAGAAAGGAATAAATAAAGCTGTCTTCATTCACAGACAATAGTCTTCAAACAAGCTACTAGAATAAGTGAATTTAGCGGAGTTACATGATGCAAGATAAGTATAAAGAATTAGTAATATTTCTATGTGCTAGCAAGAAACAACTGGAAAATGAAAAGAAAATACACTTTCTTGCCCTCAGAACAGGAGAGAAACAGATAAACTGGCGTGACACATGTTGGTACCCGTGTGCCCGGAGTGCTGCGAGCATGCGGGAGAGGGGCTCCCTGCGCTGGCGGGGCTGGAGGCGGGGCTGGCTCTAATCTCCGCCGTGTCCTTATTGAGTGCTCATTCGTGCAACCTGCCGAACAGAGTCTGTGCCCAATGAGCAAAATAAACACTGACCTCTAGGGCTTGGTGTGCTAAGCTCTGTAGGGGGGCAAAAACACAAACCGGGAGAAAGTGCTTTTTGTATGAATTAGAAGTTTGTTTTCGAACCCAAAGCACGCCGTTTATATGATTACTCTTCGATCCTGTATACGGGTCCTTTTTGGCATTTGCTAAAATACTCTTGTGTAAGCTTTCATTCAGACAGTGATTCCAGAATTCATCTTTGTTTCCTTAATTTTTCCTGGCTCTTCCACTTGATTGCTGTGTGACCCCAGGCAGTGCAGACTCTTTCTGAACATCGGTTCTTAGCATATGTAAAAAGAATGAAAAACACCCACCTCAGTCAGTCATTGTACAGAGGAGCTGAACTTAAGCGTATAAAGCTTTCCATATGGTATTTGACACAGTGTCGGAGTTCAAACAATACTATTTTGCTTCACATATTTTAAAACATCGTGGTTAAACTTGATCAAAAATGAAATACTTAAACTTCACAGGTCAAGCTATCATGAAGACATATCCTTATTTAATATTAAAATTTTATTTCTATAAAACCATGTATTCAATTGAATCTCCCTTAAATAACTACAATCTGTCTTACGTTATCAGCAAATTAAACTTCAACAATTACACTTGCTACTGTAGTTACCTCTGAGTTCCTCTAAAACTCCTCTGTACTTCATTGCTGTGTAAATATTTAGAAGACTTTAAAAGGCTAATTTCAGATTTGGGCCTTCTCTGTTCAACAGTTTATATTTCAAGACCTTTTACACAGTTCATATTCTCTTTTGTGAAACCTAGCACAGTTCTCACATTGATACTATTTACATTTTTTTTGTAATGTGCCACAGGTTTATAAAACTTTCCATTAAAATTTTTGATTTGATTAGCTGCTTTTAATTACTTCTGAAAACCCCTTGCCAAATTATGATTAAAACCCACAGAAACTGGTATGGTTGAGATATAAGCAAAGCAAAACAGATCTTTGTGAAAACTGCTTCAAGCAGTGTAACAAAAGTAAATCCATTTAATTTGTACATCAGTGGAGGATTTAATTCAAATCGAAGTAGTACAAAAGGTAAATAAGGTGAGAAAGGTACAGAAGACTTTAGAGTGTGCAAGTTCAAATGCTGTTTTGTTTTTTAAAATCAGTATAACTGATTCTTTGGGGGAAATTTTTAGAGTAAAAAATAAAACTCATTTATAATTATGGTTCACAGCAAATTGCATTTACTGCCTGTTGAGCAAACTCAATTGGATTTACTAAACCACAGTATTTCCCACCCTGTGTCGTTTAGAAATCAAACTCTCTGCTCGTTGGTTCTCTAAATCCCCAAATACTTCGGTACACGTCAGGTTTTGTGTGTGTCAGGTTTTCAGGCAGCCACTTCCCTCCTCTTTTCCAGGGGTTTCCCACCGCTTTCCGTATCAAATTCAAGTTCACATCCTTGGTGGACCCACATTCCCTCAAGACGTTCTCTAGCTTCTCCCCTGGCAGCCCCTGCCCACCAAACACAGCCTTTCCCAGGCCACCGTGTTCTCAGCCTTCCCTGGGCGTAGGGCTCCGTGAGGTCTGCACTCATTTAGTCATCCTCTCAGTCACTCGGTCACTCATCCCACAGAGATTATGGGCACTCCGCCCAGCGGGAGGGATGCAATAGGGAGCCAGAGGAACTCCTGGCCCCGCTCTTGTGGGGTTACAGTAAAGTGTAGGAAATAGACTTGCATCGAATAATCTCGAAGGCAACTAACTATAAAATGATGACTGATGGGTGATCCAGTGGGAAAGTGCACGGTGATGGAATACGGGGATCGATCAGTTTGGAGAGTCGGGAATGCTTCCCTGAGCACGTGACGGGTGGCTCTGACAGAGGGAGGAGCCGCAGTTACCTGGATGACGACAGAGCACCAGAGGCGGGAGCGAGAGTGTAGCAGGGGCCGTGGGCTGGAAGAAAGGAGAGAAGGCAGAGGCAGCTGGTCCGCGGAGAGCTGGGGAGGCACCGTGGGGCCAGACGCATTAGAGGGAGGGAGACAGACCGACCGACCGGCCACCGGCCTCGCAGGTGCCCAAAGGACCGATGTCTGTCCTGTTAGCAGCCCGTTCCAGTGACTCTGCCTTCATCTGGACACCCCTGTCTCATCACCGTCATCTCTTGGGGCTCAGCTCAAGTGTCCGCGTCTCTGGGACGCCTTCTGCAGCCCTGCGCTTTGGAGGTCACAGTGTCCTCCCTTTGGAACTGTGGCCTGTCGATCTTCACATCCTCACCTCCTCGCACAGGCCCGGCTCCGTCCAGGCCTCACGCCGTGGAGGAACCGGTGAGTGGGCGAGCGTCGCTAAGCATGATCGGGAGGCTTCGTTCATGGCATCGAGCAACTTGGCCGTGGAGTCCAGTTTCGGAGCCTCCCTCGGCGGGTGGCCCTCACTCTTTCAGAAGCCCCCTTCCTCAAAAAAAACCTCTCCCTTTTAGTTCAAAGCCCAGCTCGATGTGATTTCAAATGGTGAGGAAACGCCGACGTGATGCGGAAGGCCGCGGATGGCCGCGGATGGCCGCGGATGGCCGCGGACGGCAGGAAGAGCTCGGCCAGGATGCGCTCCACGCTATGGGTGCCGAACCGGCTCTCGGCAGCCCTCCCAGCTTGGTGACGGATGACAGAGACCACTAGTAAAGGGATCCCGGACAGGGATGCTGCTCTTCGCGGGGGTGTTCCACGGAGCAACGGGGACCAGGACAGGGAATCACGGCCGCTAACTGGGGCAGAGATGGAACAAATTCCCTCTCATCACAGAAAGGTATTATATTTCACGTGGAGGGAAAGGAGAGATTTGCCTACAAATTAGGCTGGAAACTGTAGCGAAGAAATTGTTTGCTGGCCAGATCGGTATGCCAGGATGCTAATGAAATGTGACATAAGGAGAAGGGGGTAGGTGTTCCCATAGGAAAGTGGGGTTCTGTAGTGCTTCCTTTACTGTCCTTTCGGGGGGTCGAGTCCCTCCTGCTGCTGCTGTTTCTTGGCTCTCACCAGGTTTTCCTCACCTGGGGGAGTTAACCCTTTCGCTCAGCAATTGCGCCCAAGGGGCAGGATGGCCTGAGAAATGCTCACTATTCACAGTCCTGCCGATCTGACAGAGTAGGGAGCGAAAGCTGCTTTGTATTGATTTCAGAATCATAACAGGAACGGAAAGATTTTTTGGACATTATTTCCTATGGGTAAATGAGCAACGAGGTTAGACAGATCCGGAGGCCGTGACCTCTGGCGCCGCCCGCCTGGCCTGGATCTTCCTCCCAGCGAGCGCCCTGGCACCCTGCACCCCCCACCCCGGTCCTGCAGGCAGCCTCCACCTCCCAGAGCGACGCTCCCATCCTCCGGAGCCCCTGTGGCTCGTTCATTTGTTCTGGCTCCACGGGGCTCTCTGCGTTGTCCTCCCTCTGGATTTACCTGTGCCTGGGTTTTCCTGTCTCAGAAGGATCCATTTGGGTTTCGGTGCTGGGTTTCAGAACTGTCACTGCCGATTCCTGGACTCTGGGCCACAGCATTTCCTCCCCACTGTCCCTCCCTTTAGTCCATGATAATAAAGGAACATAATTATTCAGGGTCCATTGTGTGTTGGCTTTAGCACATGCAGCTTATTAAAAGGCCACACTTCTACACTCATATATTCTTTATTAAAAAAAAAAAAAACCCTGGAAATACAGACAGATGTCAATAAAAGCATTGAACTTATTTGTGGTTTCTTTTGGGGTGACTTTGAATGTGTGAGGTGCCTGGAAGCTGTCGAGGCAATGTTTTTATTTTAATTAAAGAAGAATTTCTTTGGTTTGTTACAAGGGATCATTGAAACCTTTCAACTGGGAGTGCGGTGGGCAGCCTAACCCCTTCCAAAGCATTTGTGTGACCCAAATTAGGTGGCTCAAAGTTGGATTAACCAAACCAAACAAGGCCCGTGAATGAAGACATTTTGCATGGGGGAATCTGCTTGCCCAGCACTTAATCCTTGAAAGAGCCACTTGGGAGCTGCTCAGTGAAGCATGGCCCTTACATGAAATTCCTTTCTTTTCACCTGTTACTTCTGATTTGATTGAACTGTTTTTTTTTTTTTTAAACATAAGGCAAAGTGCAAAAGTAGTCACTGATTTGCTAGAAAACAGTTTTATATAGTTTTGTTTTAAAAAAAAGACTTAAAAAACTTACAAAAAATTACTTTTCTGAGAAAATTGCAAGATACATTTTGGGGGGGGATGCATTTCGGGAATGTTTCTTAGGTAAAATCATATTACTAGGCTGACAGATTTTGAAAGCTAGGAACTCAGGAACCATACGAACAATTGTTTTGCATTGTGAAGTTGGTGAAATTAACTTTTTTTTTTCAGGTTTGAAAAATACTAAGATGGGGCTAAGAGAGGCGCTCTTTCCGAGGTAAATACCAAAATATATTTATTGTGTTATTTTTATGGGTTTTACTCGTACCTTCCCAAGATCTTGGGCGTAGCTTCCTCATGAAGCGATGAAGGGATACTTATAGTAGTTTTTGGTATATGCTCCACAAGTTTAAGTGCAGTGTCATTCTGAGGAAAAATGATTTCTTTTCCTCTAGTATAAACTGCGTTCATATAACTATCTTGAAAAATGTGGTTTTGAGGTCAGTAAGAGGCAGACTTCTTGCCTGTGGGCTGCCTTTTCTCCATGTGAGCTGGAGTTTGTAACTCGGGCGGCCAGTTCCCACCAGTTGTCTGCACCCTCTGCCGACCCCATCTCTCCGCTCTCCCTGAATTGTGCAAACAGCTGCTTCCCTAGTGCCCCGGCCCCTCTCTCCATGGTTCAGGGTGCAGGCCATAGTCCATCGGACTGTTTGGGGACTGGACAGCAGACACGGGCCATGCACAGCCGTCCCCTGGGCCCCAGGCGCCCGGCCACCATACCCCACGAGTGATGGCCGCAGGCGCTCTGCTCTCCCAGGCTCCCTGCTTTGTTTGGAAATGCCTGAGTTTCAGGCAGGAGGTGGGGACACGCACGGCTCAGTTTGGACTAAGGCTCGATGCTGAAAAGGAGGACGGGACCCAACAGGGCCGACAAGCTTTTGTCATGGAGCATGTGAGACAGAGGAGCAGTGGATGAGCCGAGAGTGGAAGACCTCGCTGGACTCTGCAGTGGGGCAGCCTGGGGTCTGGAGGACAGCGCAGCACACGCTCTGAGCCTCCTCTGTGAGGCAGAGCTGGTAACACCTCCTCGCGTGGTGGTTGTGAGGATTAAATTGAATCATAGGCATAGAATACTTCGTGTACTTCCTGACATATTAGGTATCACAAAAGAGAACTTCCAGACTTTTCTGCTGACACCTGCCAGATGTCCCCACTGTCTGCGATATCTTATATTCGTGCCGTTACCTCAGCTGTTTATTTCTGTCCAGCCCCAGGTTGTGTTAAGTAAAACAGATTCAGTGCAGGTTTGTAGGAAACAGCTCAGAAAAATTCTACAAGTCACCATTTGAGAGACGTGGAGTTGATAACGCATGAGTACACGGTACGTGCGCTCGCAGGGGGAGGTCGTAGGTAAAAGCTGAGGCAGGTCCTGGTTGGAATTCAAAGCAGGTCAGGTGAAGGCAGGATGGTCCAGCTCCACAGTTTGGCTAAATGATGACATCAAGAACAGTTTCTGCAGCTGCAGGCACCGTCCCGAGCGTCAGCTGAGGGATGACAGTGGATCCCTCGCACCCTCGCTGGCCGTGTCAGTCGGTGCTTCTCCTCTGATGCTCTTAGGGGTCAGAGCTGACTCTCGGGAAAAGTGTGGAATGGACGATGCCCTGTCCTCATCATTGCGACCTCTCCACTTCTAGTGACTTCTTCTAGTGACTTCTAAGGCATCAGATCTCCAGTGTCCTTCCCTTGCCCTCTTTAAATCCTGTGCTCAGAGTTAGTCATTGCAGTACAGGTGAGGGATGTCATACCGGTTTTGCAGTAGCTGTGGCTCTGAGGTCCCCTCCGTCCCCCGCACGCCTTTACTCCCGCTCCATTTCTGTCTGGCCACAGGCCCTGCGTCTGGACTCCAGGGGCGAGCAGAGGACCCATGCCTGGACTCTCAGAGTATCCCACCCCCTTGGCCAATGTCTCTGGGTGACGGTTGACATATGACCCCTGGGGCCTGGTCCTGCTGTGTGGAGAAAGCCTGTATGCCAAAGAGGAGCCCAGGCCCAAAACATCCCAAAGGAAGGCTGGAGGAGGCCTGCCAGGGTCAGAACGCCCAGAACTGGCTTGATCTATGCCGCCGCGGCTCTTCCTGTCCACGATCTACCCACTCCCCTCCCGGTAACCCCCTGTTCTGTTTCAATCAGTTGGCATTGCATTTCTGTTGCTTTTCTCTGGAAAAATCCTTTGTGCTTTGATCGACTCCAAGGTCTTCTTCCCCGAGGGGGACTTCTTAAAATCTCTATTAAAGATCCACACACAGGGGAGTCTGTGAGGTGTTTTTCTTTGAACTACCCACTGTAACGAATGATGCCGAGGAAGTAAGTAGGAAATTAAATTCATTGTAAGATTATTGTTCTGTATATACCTTTTGTTTTTGGTCTAAAATGCTCAAAATGTAGGTAGTGAGCAGCTATGATAAAGACACTTTGTTTTTGAAAGAGCAAAGACAATGTAATTTAATTTTAGATCATTCCAGACTGAGTTCGAGTCAACATGGAGATGACTGGAAATCTGCCAGAAATTAAATGCCAGTTATTAGGTCCTAACCTCAGGTTATGACCCAAGTTAGGGTCACTGAGGGTATCCAAAAGGGCTGCAAGATTATTAAAAAAAAAAAAACAAAAAACCTTGACATGTTATCTTTTACCTTCGAGCTACATATTTATTTGATTGGGGGAGGGGATAACTGAGTTCGGTCAACATGGAGATGACTGGAAATCTGCCAGAAATTAAATGCCAGTTATTAGGTCCTAACCTCAGGTTATGACCCAAGTTAGGGTCACTGAGGGTATCCAAAAGGGCTGCAAGATTATTAAAAAAAAAAAAACAAAAAACCTTGACATGTTATCTTTACCTTCGAGCTACATATTTATTTGATTGGGGGAGGGGATAACTTGTTAAAAGGAGGGCTTATGGGGGAAGAAAGTTAGTTATAGAGAAGCCAGGCCAAAGGTGGCAGCAATGCCAGAACTCTGGTCCAGGGCAGTGAGTGACCATGTGGTGTATGCACTAGAGACAGGAATCTGCATGTGCTCTATTGATTTGGAGCAGAGTAGAAAAATAGATTCCATCTTACATGATGATTGTTGACAGAGAATGAAGACTACTTGGAGAATTGTGTGTAGCAAGAGTCTGAGGCTCAGTGATCGGCCACGATTATTTATCAGTGATGTCTGCCTTGGGCACAGGAGTGGATTCTGGTGGTACCACATCCTCAATTCAGATTCTCAGCAACGGAGGGAATAAAAAATTCTACCTCTTCACAGCAGAGCCGTACTTAACGATGCCCACTGATTAAATGGAGTTGGGCACCGAGAAATTCACATCAGCCTCCATGCAGATCTGACCAAAACTCAGGGGAGCAGCCAGCAAAGCTGTGGAAAGACTGCTTTGGGGGTGCTGACAAATACTGAGTTTAGATAACTCTCCCTGTAGAGGATTAAAAAAAAAAAATCTTCAATGTAGGCTGGTGGGAAAAACTAAACTGTAGAATGGGGGAAAGGGAACAACGTCCTGAAGACTAAAAAAGTTGTCTACTTCAGATTCTGGAAGACATTTTTGTAAAGATAATAAGGCTACAGCAATAGGTTTAGAAACAAAATAAAAACAGAACGTGGTCTTTGAAATAAAACAACACTCAAAGGAGAGACCGGGCTGAGAGGAAGACACAATGGAATAAGACGAAATTCACCTCATTTTATTTTCTATAGGTTTATTTTGTTCTTTTTGTTTCTTCTTTTACCTGAATGGTCAGTTCTTCTGTTTTCAACATTATTTTTTAACATCTATAGTTAAGACGATAACATTTTTTTGAGTACCAGTTTGACTGTATCCCATAGCTTTTGATATGCCACACTGAAAATAGTCTGAGATTTTAGGTTTGATATCCTCTGGTATCCAAGTTATTTAAAAGGAATTAATAAAATATGTTTTGTGAGGGGGACTTTTTTTCTTTGCTGTCTTTTGACAATGACTTTCTAATTTTGTTACCTTGAGATCAGAGAAGAAACACTCTGTGATTTCTACTTTTTAGAATTTATGGAGTTTTTTCCCGTGGAGGACCAGTGCATAATCATTTTTATAAATATTCTGTAGATTTTTTACTTATGATCACCCTACATGATCTGTTGATTAGGTTAAAGTTTTCTGCGGTGACATTGGATTTGTTAATATCTCCTTATTTTTCTAACAATTTTTACTTTACATTTTACTATCTACGTGCATAAAGAATCATTCTAAGGTTTCTACCTTTCAACAGTGTATTCTTCCTTTTGTCATGTCTAATATTTTCATTTTGAGTTATATTTTTGGAATACTAATATTATCATATCTAATTCTTTTTCGAAAGCATTTCTCTAGTATGTTATTGTTCATCTCTTTATTTTTAACCCTTCTAAATAATTTTGTTGTAAATATATCTCTTTTCAACATCAACATAGATTAAAACAAATTTTTTTTTGCTGTCGCCATCTCTTTCAACAGGAAGAAATTCGTAATGTTTTTTTCTCTTGTGGAAAATTTCACGTATACACAAAAGAGAACAATAAGTGTCACTCTGCTTCCAAAACGATCAGTTCCCACCAATTTGGATTATTCGGAAACAAGATTTTTTAAAACGTGGAAGAACTAGCAGCAGGGATTTTATTGCAGATAGGAACGACCCAGGAGCAGGAAAGAAAACGTGGGTGCTGATATTAAAATGTTTTTTTGTGCTATGCCTTTACTTAGGCATAATTTCCTGACAAATGCTTGAAATACCAGCCTTTTCAATACATTTACCAATGAGTTTTCTTTTTCATTTTTTGAAATTTATCATCTTAACCATTTTTAAGTGTGCTGTGCTAATTCATCTTACTTAAAAAAAAATATTCACATCGATACGAAACAGATCTGCTGAACTCCTGTCATTTTACAAAGCTGAAACTCTATACCCATTAAACAACTCTCTTTTTCTCTCTTTTTCAACCTCCTTTCTACTTTCTGTCCCTAAGAATTTGACAACTTTAGGTACTTCATATAAGTGGAATCATACAGCATTTGTCTCTTCATGACTGACTTATTTCACTTAGCATAATGACCTCAGGGTTTTTCCAAGTTGCAGCATGTGACAGGATTTCTTTCCTTTTTAAGGCTGCATAGTATTCCACTGGACGTATCTACCATATTTGTTTTTCCATTCATCCTTGGATGGATATGTGGGTTGTTTCCACCTCTTGGCTCCAATGAGCTTTTCTAATTTCTTTATTGCTTCTCCTCAGATCCCATTGTTTCCTTGTTTCTTGGATTTGTGTCTCATATATATATATATTTTTTTATTTTTCTGGAAGATATCCTCTAACAATTCTTAAGAAAAGATTCTTGCTTGATAATTTTTCAGGGAATGATATTTTTCCCACCATAGACTTCCAGTTCAAAATAGTTTTTCAGTCTGAACTTTCAAGTTATTTCTTCTTGTCTTCTTGCATCTGGATTACTTCTTATTCCATTGTAGATAAAGGCATTCTTTCTTGTTTTGGTGTATCCAACAATTTCTTTACAAGCAAAGTTGTTTGCAATGTATCAGAGCAACAAAGAGATATTCTCAGGTAGCGAGGGCTCAGAAATTCATAGCACCTATGCATCCGATTTTAAATATTTACTTGAAGTCATGCATCAACTGACACATGAATTGACAAACAATTCGGGTTATTCACGATCTCTCAGATTCCCCTCTCAGTGAGCTCTGACTGCCCCTAAATTAGGCCTCCACATGGATTATTTGTTGTCGGATTCTGCTTGGGCAGGGCGAGCTCGGTCCCGTGGAATCCCTTTCATCTTTGTTCTTTTCCTACTTGCGAGGAATGTATTTTTCAAGCTCTGTCCTTCACTCTTGAAATGCAACAAAAACTTCTTGTCATTCTTAATGATCATTTAAAGCAATAGCAGTGCCATTCTGACTGGTGGTTGCTCACATAGGCTAAATATTTCGCTGAAAGAGAGATGGAGAGAGACAAAATCCCACGCCGTTGGCTCCTTCCGTCAGAATTTCCCTTTCTCACGTCTCGCTTCAGAGGGGCTTCATTATTTTCTTCTTCTTCCTCCTAGTCTGAAGTAACTTAATGCCCCTCTTTTTCATTTTTCTTGAAGAATTTGTCACCTCTGCAATCGGCTGAAGCTAAAAACTATTTGAGAGCAATGGAGGGCTGAAGTTATATTTTTAGTGTCTGGTATCGAGAATGTGAATAATTAAAAAGGAAACACAATCTGGATTTGTTTTTAATGAGATAGATAGAGTTTCGACTTCCTCCCTAGTAGAATACCAAAGGAAGACAGAACCGAGAGCCACACAATAAGGCCTCAAGCCGAGAATAACAACGATTTGTTATGTTGTCCATTCCACCCTCAGCACTGCCCATTCCAGGGTCCATTCTGCTCTTTTCATAATGCTCAAAACGATTTCACATCTGCAAGTAATTAGTTGCAAAATAATCTATCTTGGGACTGTGGGCTGGAGAAGGGTTGGGCAATAGGGTTTGCAACCGTGGTATAACAATGTGTAAATCACATATTCCTTCTGCTTTTGTCTACGTTTATAGCTGTAAAAACGTTACATGGGTATTAGCTGGTCCTGAGAAACTGCAAACATAGCCCATTGGAAAGCACCCAAAACAGTACTCACATTTATCTATTATCTCCCATTTTACAAAGCTCCCTCCCGATGTGATCTGAATGCTTTTTCACAACAACCCTGAGGGGCAGGAGAAGGTGAAATTTCTGTCTGATACATGAGGAACCCGTGGTCGTGAAGCTACTAGCCAGTAGGTGACATGATTTGCTCTGTTGGGTTTTCGCAGACATTTTATTAATAGTTTATTACTGTAGTAACACACACAGGGAAGTGTAAAAAAGTCATAACAGCATGACTCGATGAATTATTACAGAGAGAATACACTCATGGGACCAGTTTCCAGATCGAGAAACAGAATAATATCAGCACTTCGTACCCTCTTCCAGGCCCCCACGCCCACAGGCAGCTACCACTCCGATTCCTTGACAGGTGACATGTTTATGTGAATTAATTTTGCATGGCATGTGAACCAGGACCTCGTAACGCACGGGTGCATTATACATGTGAGCTTGACACATTTAGGAATATCCGTACATGATGTGATGTGATGCACATGAGGACATGACGAAGGAGCGAAGATGATCCCGCCTGAAGAAGGTTCATCCGAGCTGGGACTTGACAGCTCTAACGCGTGAAGGATGAATGCTCATGGCAGATGCAGATGGAACATTATAAGGTGCTTTCTCCATTTCTATCAAGAAATGACAAAAACACAGTTTAGAAAGATAAAAATACCTTTCTCTCATTCTTAGAACTTTGTGGACAAGGAAGAATCCATTTTCTTCTAAGGACATTTTAAATTTTCGGTCGTAAAGTGCTAACTTCAAGATGGCTGGTTCGATCCTAACCAGAGACAAGGAATGCACAAAGTGGCTCGTCGAGAGAGTTTCCTTTCCCTTTTGGTGTCTGGCCGAGCATTTCTATCAATTTCCATTGAGGAAATCGGCACTGTGTCCTTTTAAGGGAAATGATGCGTTGCTGGAATAGGGAGGCGATGTCTAATTTGCCTCCCTCCGTTGGAGGTAGAAGTTTCCCTAGAGATGAAGTATTTGCTCGCGAATGAATGTGCTGCGTCTCCTTCAGATGGGCGAAGCCAAAGCCTGACGGTAATTGCTCCAGCCAGTATCCTTCATCAGATGAATTCTGGAAGCTTCCCCTTCCATGTCCTCACCACTATTCTCGTTTTTCTCCACTGTCTGGAGAATTGGAAGCCAAGGGCAACAGCAACTTGCTTAGAATGGTTTAGGGCTTGAGCTCCTGGGAATATAACTAAGCCTGCTCCCAGCTTCGGTGCTGCCTTGCAATGGAATCCTTCTCGTCTTCTCTTAGCAAGTGCTGTGTCGACGTAGCCTCCATTAGAAAAGACTTGCTTTCCCTCTGGAGTCTGTGTGTCCCTCTGCCTCACCCCCAGACCCACTGAGCTCAGAGCAGAGGAATGTTTACACGAAGAGAGACTGCCAAGGTTTTAAATTGCACCCATTAAGGAACAAATTATCCTCTTAATCGTTCTTTGTTCCATTCCTCAAAAGATTAAAATGCTTTTAATTTAATAAAGTTTTGAAAAACAGGTAAGTTTATAATTTTACAAAACTCTGTTCGGCAAAGTAAAAACACCCAGGAAGCTCAAGAGGATAAAGAGAATGAGCTATTTAGGGCTTGTCCATCTCTCATTTCTGCAATACAAGGACACTGCCCAAGTTTGGCTCTTAACTCTCCTGTAGAAGCACTGGGATTTTTTCCTTTTTTCTTTTTGTCAAATTAGTTAAGTCAGAGTGTAGGTTGGAATCGTAAAAAAAAAAAAAAAAAAAACTAAAAAACCAAACCTGACATTTCTTTCCTTCAGAATATCGATAGTCTAGACAGATAAACAAGCTTAGAGGGAAATACTGTTTTTATTCACTTTCTCGCCTTTATCCTACAGATACGTGAAAATGTAGATCACAAATAAAATCTGCAGTGTGGCAGTACGAGGTCAGTTCTGAAATGATGAACGTGAGGATAAGGACATATTTATAACAAATAAATGTCGTAAATAATTTCACCCAAGTTTGGAAGAACGGCAGGTCCTGGTGCTGGTGCTCACCTCACTGTCCTTTGTCTTCAGAGTCCTCGGGATGGCAGATCATCACTGATCTGAAACCATGACAGAGCTTGTGGAAAAGTAAATACTCACATGCAATAATCACTCCAGCCAAATATTCTAAACAAATTTTCAATAAGCCATTGTTTAATCACCATGAAATAATGGTCACTTATCTTCAAAGAAAAATATTTAGAATGCAAACCTCTCTTGTTGTCATAAGGTGCTATAGGTTGAATGTTTGTGTACCCCCTAAATTCATATGTTGAAATCCTAACCCCCAATGTGGGAGTTAATTGTGTTAAGAGGTAGAGCCCTTGGAAAGTGAACAGGTCACGAGGCCAGAACCCTCAGGAATGGACTTAGGACCCGAGAAAGCTCCCTTGCACCTTCCATTGTGTGAGGACAGGGCTGGAAGGTGCCATCCTGAGCAGGAAGTGGACCCCTGCAGACACCGACTGGCCAGCCTTGGTCTTAGACTTCCTGCCTTCAGAATGATGAGAAATAAATATTTGTGGTTTTAAGCCACCTAGTCTGTGGTATTCTGTTACAGCAGCCTGTGTGGACTATTAGACAAGGTATATACATAAATGTAGTAAATTTTACTTTGGGAAGTGCCTAAATCAACCCCTTCCTGAATGACAAGAAATACTACCTGGACACTTTGTTATACCTTACGTTATTCATACTCTCCTGCTTCTCTGCAGAGGAAAAGGAAGATTTAAACTTCAAAAATTTATTTATCAGCATCTGAACAATAAAAGTTAATCATTTAACTGAAATTGAAAAAATTTAACTAAATCTCCTTAGCCTGATGACTATTTAAAAAAATACACACCACTTTTTATTGGTGTATGAGTCAAGAGTCAAATGTCAGCTTGTCACATTACTAATGATGATAAATTGGATCACTTGGTTAAGAAGGTGTCTGCCAGATTCCTTCATCATGAAGATAATCTTTCCCTTTATAATTAATAAATATTATGTGGGGTTATATTTGGAGACCGTGTGAATGTCCACTTCCTCTGAAAGTTTTTACTCAATGGTTTTAGCATCCACTGATGACTTTTGCTTGAATCATTACGTTGATGATTGCTAAATGATGATGTTTAAAATTCTGTTATTCCTTCTGCATTGATTAGCTAGCATTCTTCTGTAAAGAATTTTTTCATTCCCCCCTTGCTTCTCTCCACTTCTTAATTTCACTGTGGACTCTCATTCTTTTTATTCTGTGTTTTATAATTATCATCATTCTTTCGGTAACCCCCAAATTTGGCCAGTGATCGTCCTTTCAAATGAGACCATGAGTCCTTTAAATATCCTAGTAGTTTTTGAGCACTTCTTTCTTTCTGGCATGAGATGTCTTCTCATTTATTCTAGAATAACTTTTCATGTTTCAAGTTTTTCTCATACAGCTTTTGCACATTTCTTTTTAAGTTCATTCCAACGTATATTATTTTTGTTGTTGCTATTGTAATGAGGTTTCCCCCTCTATTATGTCTTCCAACTGCATGTATATATACATTCAGGGTGGAAAGAGTAGTCTCTTCAACAAGGAGTGTAGAGAAAACTGAATAACCACATGCAGAAAAATTAAATTGGATCTCTGTCTTACACTGCTCACAGAAAGTAACTCTAAATGGATCAAAAACTTAAACACCAGACCTGAAACCGTAAAACTCCTAGAACAAAACACAGAGAAGAAGCTCCCGCCATTGGTCTCGGCAATGACTTTTTTTTATATGACACCAAAAGCACAACAAAAGAAAAAAATTAACAAGTGGAACTGAGTCAAACTTAAAAGCTTCTGCACAGCAAAATAAACAATAATAAAATGAACAGGCAGTCTGTAGACCGGGAGAAAATTTCTGCACACCATGTATTAGATAAGAGGTTAATATCCAAAATTTATAAAGAGCTCATACAACTCAATGACAAAAAAAAAAAAAAAATCCAATTTGGGTAGAGAAACGAAATAGACATTTTTTTCAAAGAAGACATCAAATGGCCAACAGGTACATGAGAAGGTTTTCAACATCCCTAATCATCAGGGAAATGCACATCAAAACCATGATGAGTTATCACTGCACTGAACCTGTAAGAAAGCCTATGATCAAGAAGACAAGAGGTAAGTGTTGGTACAGATGTGGAGAAAAGGGAACCTTTGTGCGCTTTTGGTGGGATTGCAAACTGCTTCAGCCACTACGGAGAACAGTATGGAGTTGCCTTAAGAAAGTTGAAAATAGAACCACCATATGTCCCACTTCTGGATATACTTCCAAAGGAAATGGAAACAGGCTACCAAAGAGACATATGCACTCCTGTGGTGATTGTGGTATCGTACAAAATAGCAAGATAAGGAAACCACCTAAGTGTCCATCATTGGATAAATGGATAAAGAAAGTGTGGTGTACAGGTACAATGGAATACTATTCAGTCGTGAGAAAAAAGGAAATTCTGCTATTTGTAACAATATGGATGGAACTTGAGGACATTATGCTAAGTGAGATAAGTCAGACAGAGAAAGACAAATACTGCGTGATATCTCTTTTATGTGGAATCTAAGAAAATGTGTAATGGTAAAAGCAGAGAGTAAAATGGTGGTTACCAGGGCTTGGGGTTGGGGGTTGGGGGAGATGGAGGAGATGATGTTTGAGGGTACAGACTTGCAACTAGTGGATAAATAAGTCCTGGTGATCTAATGCACAGTCCAGTGATTACAGACAACAAAATTATATTATAAACGTTAAACTTTCTAAGAGACTACATCTATTGTTCCCAGCACTAGAAGAAATGATAATTAGGTGACGTAATAGAGGCGTTAGCTCATGCCACAATGGCAGGTATACTTCAATATAAATGTATCAAATTAATATGTGGTGCATCTTAAACTTACACAGTATATGTCAAATATATCTCAATAAAAAAATAAAAGGGGTTTTAAATTTTCAGATGGAAAGGCCAATTTGTTATTAATCTTTATTGCATTGTAATGAGATGATATGTTTTTGTTATTTCTCCTTTGTGGAACATATTGAGGCTTTCTTTGTGAACTACCACATGATCAATTTTTGTGAACATTCCATGTATATTCTACTATCAAAGTGAGAGATAAAGAAATATCATTAAAATTACGTTACTTTTTTGTTTGTGTTCTTCTATATCCTTATGTTTTGTCCACTTACCCTTGGTTTATTCCTATTTCCTCGAATCTCTTGAAAGTGTTGATCCACTATTGTCTTATTCTGTGCTATTGTTATGGAAAAATTTGATGTCAAACTGATTTTCTTTTCTTTGTAAGTGACTTGGTAATTTTCCTTGGAGGCCTAGAGGATTATTTTTTCTTTTTTTAAAAAACTCTATTACTAGTCTTAGTGAGATATGTGTTGAAGTTGACCATTCTGGGTTGTCTTACTAGATACACAGTGGACTATTTCATTATGTAAACGATGTAAATGTGTGTCAATTTTATCTCTGAAAAATTTTCTTGGATTATCGTTTTAAATATTGATTGTATTCCATTATTTTGTTTTTAATTCATCGATGATTCCAATTATTCATTCATTAGATCTTTTAAATTATTTTTACCTCAATCACTTTCTCTCTGATTCTTGTGTCTTTTTGTTTTGTTTTCATTCTTTCGTTTGTTTTTATGCCTTTCCTGAACACCTTTTAATGTATCTATTTTCTTTTGGGCATATCGTGATTTAGTCAATTTCTAAGATGATTTCGTCTTTTTAAAAAATTTCATTTCTGATTTTTATCCATTTATGTTTTCAGTTTTAAAATTTCTAAGCAGATGTTTAAATCTTTGAACACTTGTTTCCCCCCCCCCCCCCCCCCCCCTTTATATCTCCAAATGGTTAAGGATATTTAAGGAATGTTGACATTTTCTTCTGCTTTGTTATTGTTTTTTGGGGGGCGGTAGAATATTCATCAGGTAAAAGGTTTTGATTTTATGTTCCTTTTTCTTCTTATAGTAACTGTGTGGATATTGTGATGTTTATTCTTCATTTTGAGATGTTGTATTTTCTTGGACTAGCAATAACTGTCACAGGTAGAGATGAGGAGGTGAAGCTTTAGATTATACATGAGTCTGCTTTGTTATTGTTTTTTGGGGGGCGGTAGAATATTCATCAGGTAAAAGGTTTTGATTTTATGTTCCTTTTTCTTCTTATAGTAACTGTGTGGATATTGTGATGTTTATTCTTCATTTTGAGATGTTGTATTTTCTTGGACTAGCAATAACTGTCACAGGTAGAGATGAGGAGGTGAAGCTTTAGATTATACATGAGATTTCTTAACTCAAGAGCTTCCTCTTCTGTTTGTTTATGAAATACAGTTTATTAAAAATTTCTCCCTATTTTGGGATGATGGTGATGTGTCTTCTGATTTTGTGATTTTCTTGTTTCTAGTTCTTTCTTATTTTACTCCACCACCTAATCTCTAAAGGCTTCTCCTACAGAACGGGTCCTTTCTCAAGATGTCCACGTCTGTTTTTACAGACTTTCAAGCTCCTTCCTTTTGATTCGTCAGTAACTGTGCTTTAATCTACCACGTCTCATGCCTGTGTTCAGTATTTTCCCACTCAGGAGAGACATTTTCTTCCTGGGGTGGCCGCGTCTGTTTTCTCACACCAAGGCCCCTGCTTTCTTTTCCTCTTTTCTCAACTGGCTCTTCTGAATTGGGTTGTTTATTTATCTATTTGGACATAATTTGAAGTTTGTAGTTTTCTCTCTCTCATCATTGTGCTATCGGCACAAATTCAAATGGTTTTACTTGCTTATATTGCTGACTTCTGTGGTTTTCCAGAATATTTATAGAGAGAGTCAGATTATAGAATCTTTATTTCCTTTCGATTTTCCCCCCATCTTTTGTCTAAACATAATTTTACACAGTTGTCATCACAGGTCTATTTAATTTTGCTTCTTTTTAACAATATTATTTTAATTTCCCCAATTTCTTTCATAATCCTGCAGATACTATCATAATTCGTGAATAGGCCTATAATATTTTTCCAAGTGGATATGTCATGCTATATTTTATTACTTTTCTATTGTTGGATATTTACATTGGAAAAGGAAGGTTACAAGTGTGTTTGGCACGAATAAATTTAGCTCAAGCCATTATGAGGGATGAGTACTTGGCCCAGAAAACATGCAATAAATTTTTGTGGAATCAGTGATTCAACAGAAATATAAAATTGGACAAAACGACACAAATGGGAAGAAAACCGAAGTGTCCTTTAAAATGTTCGATATAATATGTCAGTCTCACATTCTGCAGGAGTCTCATGAACTGCTTCGGACTTCACTGGGGGGCACACCAGAATGAAATGCTCTGGGAGCATCAGAACGAATACACTGGAAACTAAGTTTGGTTTTTGGTGGAGTCAAGTGCAAAAACTGTCTTATAGTGAAGGTCATGAAAAAGAGCTTCAATCTGAGGATAACTTTTATTCAAGGCGACTCCTGGGGATAAGTAACCGTGTGACCTTGTCATTTGGTCCCCCCTCCTTCGCATGGGTGGTGATGATGGAACCAGCCCTGGATGTGGTCAGTCTCCATAAATCATTTCTTCCATTGTCTGAATACATCTGGGCATCCACAGTAGTTTGTTCCCCAAGTATATAAAGAAGCAGAGGCCAAGGGTGTAATCTTGGAGCTATTTAAATAGAGTGGTTCCAGTCAAGACAAGCAGCTGTTCCCAATTATTAGTCCATATATTCTAGGTGCCAGGGAAAGCCCACAAGGGTGTCACTAAATTGAATTTTAAAGTGACCTCCTGGTTGGATGAAAATCTCCTAGCTGTTGTTTTTTTCCCCACAGACTGGTCTCCTATTGGACAAGTTAGCAACACTCTTGTTATGAATGAATCATCGCTTCTGCCTATGGATGAAATCTGTGTTGTTCCATAGTCTTCCAAGGAACGTGAATTCACCTTCCAGGGAATCTTTTGTAGACACTGTTAGACTAAAAGCTTGAACACAAGGACAAGTCAGACATCTGCAAAAAGAGCAAGCTCTAATGACGGGGAGTGGTTGCATCATTTTAAACGTATGTGACTGCGTCGAAGCATGACGCCAAGGGATGCCTGGTTCCTGACGCACATCTTGGTGATCCCCTGTGGGAATATGAGGCTTGTGATCCATTTCTAATTAGGGAAGTAGGTCTGACTCTCTTTGGAGTTCATCACAGGTTACAGGAGGAACTTCCGCCATGAGCCTGCTCAGAATGACAAGGCGCTTTTCCAACGCAAGACCTCACCACGGATGCCCTAGTGTCCCTTCCCCGAATCCGGTAAACTCTAGTACTAAGGAGCCTGAGGTCTGGAGTCACACTGCCTGGCTTTAAGTCTTGGCTTCATCACTTATTATGTAGTGTGACCTTGAGCTAGTTAAACTTTTTTTTATCTCCATTTTTGTATGGAGATAATAAACTACCAACTTAATAGGATTGTCGTGAGAATTTAATGAGGTTATCCATTAGGAGTGCTTGTCACTTGGCCAGTTTTCTCCCCCTCCTCTCCATTATCATTGACTATTGTCATCCCTCTCAAGGGATAGCTACACAAAATTAACACACTGCTTTCATTGATCTGACTCCCTTTATTGAAGTGATCCTTCTGTGGAATGTAAATTATTTAAATTATTCGAGGGCAACTGTTTTTCTTTTTCTCCTTCCACATGTGTAGAGATGACAGAGAGATGTCTGAGCAGCTGTTTCACAATTCACAAAGCGCAAGATGTCCTTCGTTAGGCTAGTGGAAGTATCTCCTGGGGTGACTGGCGACCCAGAACGTCACTCCACACAGGTGACCGAAGAACGTCACTCCACACAGGTGACCGAAGAACGTCACTCCACACAGGTGACCCAAGAACGTCACTCCACACAGGCGACCCAAGCGGCCTCAGGTCAGTGCAAAATTCTTTGCCGTGCACGTCTTCCAGTGGCGATTTTAAGCCTTGACGTTTGAGGAACACACATTTGTTGAGCGTCCACCTGAAACATTAAAGCAAGGTGTGTAATTCTATTGTATATGCCTCAGAGAGGTGCACCAACAGAAAATTCATTTCACCAATGTGAAAAAGGCCCATTTAATTGGTTGTCAGGGTTGGCGAGTTTACATCTCAAAGCACATATGCGAGCTCTTTGAACAGCAGCACAGAGGGTTTATTTAGTAGCTCTGTTTTACTGCGGTGAGGTGCCAAGTCAGCTCTCGAGAAATCTTGCGATGTGGTGCCTAGGAGTCTAACTCCTAAATTGAATGCCTGTGCTGCCTTCTGTCCTTCTCACACGAAGAGTAAGAAAGCAGCCTCAGGAGCAGCGGGCCTTTTATTTCACACAAATGAATTCTTAATAGTTGATGTTTATGATTGTTTTTACATACAGTTTTATGACTTATTTTATGTCTACAGGGTTCCTAGAATATATGTCCCCGAGTTCAATATTTCCCCTTTATCCTCTCAGACCTAACTGTGTTTGATATGCGGCATTTGATATGCTATCTTTTATTATGCAGGAGCCCTTTGATCTCTGCAGAGGAAAGGCGCCATATAACTGCAGAAATCCATTATAGTCATACAGAAGACTGGCTTTATGGGTGAAGTCCAGCTTAGCGACGCTGTTGGATGGAAGAGTGTGCGAGGCAGCGGAATGCTAATGCCAAAGCATTATTCAGATAAGTGGCCTTGTTTAAGAAATTTGTTTTTTAAGTATGCTTTTTAGTGAGCACACAGCCAAAAAAAAGTGCACCAGTCATGAGCGTTCAGCTTGATGAGTGTCAACACAGTGAATCCACCCAAGTAACCAGCACCCAGATTAAGAAATAGAATATTACAGTATCCCCAGTGCCCCTTCTCATTCTCTATACCCTACAAAGTCATCGCGATTTTTTTTTTTTTTTTTAATCGCCATAGGTCAGTCTCACTTGATTTTGAACTTCACGTAAATCACGCAGAATGTGCTCTTTGGGGTCTGGCTTCTTGTTCTCAGCACGGTGTTATCAAGATTCATCCATGCAGCGTTCTTCGGTTCTTTTTAGTGTACAAATTTTGTTCATGAATATAGCACCATTTACCCATTCTGCTATTGAAGAGCATTTGAATTGTTTCCGACTTCTGGCTATTACATGTAGTGGTATTAAACATTCTTTCGGATGCCTTTCGATGTACGTATGCGTGCGTGTATGTTGGACATGTGTTTAGGAGTGGGATTCCTGGGTCACAAAGCTTGCCTTTAGTAGATATTGATGACGGCTTTCCGAAGTGGTTGTACCGATTCTTACCATAAGTCGTGTGTAAGTGCTCTGGGTGCTACACGTCCTTACCAACATTGGTGTAGTCAGTTTTTTTTTTTTCTTTTGTAATTTTAGCCATTCTGTTGGGTGTGAAGTGGCATCTCATTGTGGTTTCAATTTTCACTTCTCTGATAACTAATCATGTTGGGCACCTTTACATATATCCATTCCCTTTTGTGATGCACCTGTCGAACTCTTCCGTGTATCTTATTGTCAAAGGTCTGTATTGCAAATATATATTGCAGATATGTACATTTATCTGTGGCTTCCTTCATAGTGTCTTTTGATAACACCAGTTCTTAATTTTAATGTATTTCAATTTATATATTTTTTTCCTAAAAGAAAAAATTATTTAATACTTTCTGTAACCTGTTAAGAAATCGTTTCCTATTCTAAGTTGTGAAGCTATTTGTCTATGTTTTTTTTCCAGAACAGTTATTGTTTGATGTTTTATACGTTGGTCTACAAACCATTTGGAATCGATTTTTTGTTCGTGGTTTAAGGTGGAGGTCAAGATCCTCGTTTGCTTGCTTGTTTGTTTTTCTATATGGATTTGCAGTTTCTCCAATACAATTTTTGGAAGAGATCACACTTTCTCCACTGAAATTCACTTTTGAAACAAGTTCAAGGTTGAAATTCCCAGCAGGGAAAGGACTCTCTTCTGCTGCCTACGTTTTCAGACTGCTGTGCATGGGAAGGGCCATCGGATGTGCTTGAAGTGCGCATCCCTCAGCTGCACGTCCAGAGGTTCTGATTCACTGCAGATGATTCTCATGCCTGGTGTCTGGCCCACACTCGAAGGATTGTTGTTTCACCCAGACCACCCTGAGCTCATCAGACTCTGCATCTCTCTTTTCTGCATGCCTCTTTTATCCACGTATAGGCATTGGTACCTCCTGTGAATTTCCGTGGTAGAGAAGACCAGTTAACAAGTCCGTTTTGGGGGATCCTATTTGTCCTACCAACTCTAACGTTTTGCTTGATTAATAATCTCTTCCTTCATTAGTTATTCATCATTATATATCAGTTAATGATCATTGATTTGAATCTTACTTGGGCATCACCACCCCCCGCTGCCACCCCATTCTGGTACTCAACGAAGTTCATTGCAAAGCAAATATTTCGAGGCAACTTGCTTGTCCCCTAATACAGCTTAGCCCAGTTGTGTCATCTTTTTATCGGGACCCATGATGTTCTATTAGCCTTTATTGAACACGTACTAGTCGCCAAGCATTGTCTTCGAATGAACTCTTTTTCTTCGAGGTTGTCACAGTTCCTACTGGAGGTGGGGAGACTGACCAGCTTCTTAACAGAAGATTGCAATGAAGAGTGACGTACCCCATAATTAGGGGCTGTGCAAGGTCACCCAGGCCAGAGAAACCTTCGACAGCGGTGCTTGAGCTGGGTCTTGAAGAGCGCTTAGGAGCTTGCCTAGGGACAAGTGGGTGAGCGTATTTCACTGGAGGAAAGAGACACGAAACAACTTGGAACAGCTGAGAACCGCATACGGTTGCGTGCGTGCGACCCCGCTGCAGTAGCTTGAAAACCCATGTTAACTGGGTGGCGGGCGCACAGTCCCATTGACTTTCAAACGAAAGCCAACCCACACTGCCAGATTACATTTCAACTTAAATTAGTGAAATTTTGAGTTGGGTGGCATGGAGGTCAAAATTCATTCCCCTCAAAGTACAGGCATGCAGACCAACATGGCAGGGGAGACCATGACCCTGTGTTACTCAGTTGCTCAGTGCTTGCTACAGATTTTTGTGGCCTGTCAGATGACAGCACTCAGTGCCGAAGTGGGCTGCTATCCCTCCCCACTGTCCTTTGCTGAAGAGGCGAAGTTAGCTGGGGAAGGGGAGCACCCTGCTTACTCTTGTAGGGAGCGGGGGACAGGGGGCTTCTGATAACGGCTATCTTTTGCAGTGAGGTCACGAGGACCTCAGTTCTGTGTGATAGGGAAGGATACAGCTGCTTTTGCATCATAGGTAATGAAAAGGGAAAACTCTGTTAATTCAGTGTAAAAATAATTCAAAATCATAACTACCCCAAACTGAAAGCAAACTCCAGAAAGCCTAGTTTTGAAATTGGAGGTAATTAATTCCTTATGCAATGTGCTGAAATTTAACCCAGCCATGCTTTTTTTTTTTGTTTCTTTCAGGCAGTTTACAGTGCAGTGGAAAGTAAAACCATGCAATCCCTTGGTGTGGTACAGTTTTACCGTGTGTCTCTTTATATTATTTTGCTCAATTTGATCGTTTTTTTACGTGAAATATGCATGTCATGAATTCAGCTCTTCTCGTCCATGAGACTTATTTCACCCTGAGGATCCTTCTCCGCTCCACTGGTAGGTAGTAGAATTGTTAGTGAGTTTTTAGGTAAAAGAAAAAGGTCTTCAGACAAGAACACTGAAAGGAAATGCTGACATTCATTTGAAATTTTGATTTTTTTTTTTAAATTCAGAAAAAAACTGCTACTTAGCAAAATCAAACTTAAGTTTGCAGTCAATAAAATAAAGTTTAAATTCTATATCCAGAGACCGGTAAGCTTCCCTACTGCCCTGACCTTTTTCTTAAACCAGGGTCTTTTTCTTAAACCTTCTGCTACAGTCAAGTTGAAAATCTTTTTAATCTCCAAATGTTTTATTCATATTCCCAACTCTGTACTTTTGCTTTATGCGTTCTCAGAGCCTGGCATACCCCTCACCGCCACTCCCCTTTTGTGGAGAGGCTGTCCGCTGCAATTCAGATGTGCAAGAGAAAATATAGTTGTTTTTTTTTTTTCTGGAATTCTATTGTGCTTTGTAGGACCCTCCACTTTCCTAGGCGAGAAGAAAATTACTAAATACACGACCTACTTTAAACCTTAGGTCTCATCAAAAAAGAGTGTCTCCAGATAAACCTGTCTTTGGGGAGGATGGCTCTGATTTCCTAATCATTTCCATCCCACGTCCCCTGCTGTCTTTAGACAGTGGCTGGGTGTGTGGACTGGAGGCTGCGTTCACTCTCACGGGCTGGTCCCTGGGTCTACAAAGAGATGCTACCTGGAGCTACACAAAGGATGCTGGTCCTTCCCTGGCTGCAGCTGCACTGCGGCCACTGGCGTCACTGGCAGCTTTGCCCCT
>NW_006436282.1:23894380-23895951 GCF_000325575.1 Pteropus alecto
CTGATGTCCGCAACTGATAAATGTATCACCTAGTCTTTCTCAGATTGGCCAAGGGGAGGTCTCGTCTGCAGACAAGACCTCCCCTTGGTCCTGCACCCACTCCCTGGCCCAGGTGCTCTGTTTTGGCTGTGCCAGGAGGTTGCGTGTATCCTTCGAGGTCCGGGGGCAGACCTGCTGGCTTTCGGCAGTGTGTGCGCCGCTCGGCACTGACGGAGCCTCTGGAGTAGGCACCAGCCCTCCCACTTGACTGCATGCGCTGCTCTCTCTGCCCCAGGACCCTGCATTATGTTTTGCCCCTCGTTCTCAAACAGGGAGGAAGGCAAGAACCCCTTTTGCTTTCCTACAAGTTCTCATCTGGATCATGTTTGAAATAAAATGACTTCCCCTAGGAATTTCAGAGCTCGATCACTGCTTATAATTAATTTTTCTTTTTTCTTTTTCTTTTTCACACATTCGGAGACAAAAGGGAAATCATTGTCGTTTTGAAGTCTGGTAGATGAAGTGCCGAGTATCCCAGAAGGCACACTCGTGTGTCCCGTTCCAGCTATTCATTCATGCCTCCCTCCTGGACAACTGCTCACTCGTTTCTGACCCCCACTGCCTGGCACGGAGTCTGATTCTGCATAGATGCCCGATGAGATGCTTTTGGAGTTGAACTGGGTTGTGAATTCCTTTTGGTGAGTGGTCTATGCGCGGGTTGGCAAAGAGATGCCCATGACCATTATTTTCTCAAAATTGTATGAAGGTGATTTCTGATTCTCCTAGAGACAGAGGGGTCTTTTAAGCCCCGAAGCCTGGCTCTGGTGTTATAACCCTCTAAACTCCCAAGACTCTCTAATAACAACCTTCCCCCACCCCCCGACCCTGAACCTAGTCTGAGATGCTGGAATTGACACCTTTGTGGAACACCGATGCCCACATTTTAAGGAATGCAAAAAAAAAAGAAAGAAAAAAGGATGGTGCTGGAGGTTTTTGGTTTTGTTTGAATATATTTGGTAGCAGAGAACAATGAGAGTTTCTTTATGATTTACTTACACTCTGATTTCTCCTTCGTTGTTGTCGATTTAATCTGAGCACTTGTAGAAAAAGCTCCAGAGAGCACCCCTCTGTGGGGAAACACCCAGTTTGCAAGTCAAGCCAAAGAGGCATCTCGAAGGTTTGAGCAGAACGTTCTAGAGGCTCTTTAAGAGGAAATTAACTTTCTCCTGCTGGCTGTTAGGCGAGGTGGAAGAGACACCTCGGAGATGTGGGAACACTGGCTGATTAACGAATTCACGAATATTTATTAAGTGCCTTGTGTGTGCTTGCCACTGTGCTAGGCTCTGAGAAAGAACTACATTCAGGGAGAATGATCTTCTAAGCGGCCGAGGCAGTGCAGGTGGGCAAAGGGGGTCTCCGGTGGGGGAAGGATGTTTGCTAGGAGGTCCACGCTTTGAACTTAGACCACTGTCAAGGTGTCATCTTGTGACATAGGCAAGTGACAAGGTTCATTGATAACATCATGCATGGATTCACTAAATGTTTATTTTTATAGAGATTCCTTTAGAAGTTTTCTTCTCTGGTGTTTTTTT
>NW_006436282.1:23895977-23920615 GCF_000325575.1 Pteropus alecto
AGAGTTTTTTTTCTTGGGTTTTTTTTTTTTTTTTTTTTTTAGTTTGAGAGTATGTGCTCTTTTTATCCATTAGTTTCTTTCTTTATGACAAGGAGCTGTGGATGGTTTGTTTTAGCATTTTCAAGTTCAATCCTAGATAGAAAAACCAATGTTGAAATTGGCAACGGATTTAGAAGAATCCTTTTGAATCATATGTGCTTTGTCACTTTTAAATGTGTTAGTTCCTAGTAAAAGAAATGAAGCGTGATTTATCCTCACCGCCGGAATTCCAGACCAGGCTCGGACGTTCAAAATCATGTTCAAAATTAACAAAGTTGTCTCAAAACAACGATGTCTTCCTGACCCTGTTTATCTTAGGGGTATTTAATTTTTAAGAATGATATTCTTTCTTGACTTTATAGCAGGTTAAGTGGCTTTATATATGAACACTTCCATTCTTTTTCAGCACAGTATTTCAAAGTTTATAGTAAGCCGAGTTTTTAAACTTTCAATTTTTGTATGCTTAAGCTTTTTATGACCACGGTGGAGAAAGAAAATATAAACATTTGTGTCCAATTTTCTGCCTGCATATTATCATTAGTATAAATTGCTGCATCATTTCCATTCAGAATTGTAATTTTGATCAGAAGCTCAAATATATAGATACATGCTTATATTAGCACTTTTTGAGGACGAAAATGAAAATGACTAGAATGGTGGAAAGATACAGGAAAATGATAGCATCTTTTTATGAAACAGGAATGTAGGTGGTCTAATTCGCTTCACTGTGGATGCACTGATAAAAAGGAGTTGCTATTCATGAAATAATAGACCTTTTGTATCCATTTCATCTTTATTATTTCAATTATCTAAATGCACATGGTAAATGACACTGCTTCATGGGCGTGGTGCGGGCAGGAGTTCAAAGGCCACATCAGCCAGAGCCCTGGTGACTGAAATGGAAGAGCCCCCCACCCCTCGCCCTACCACGCATTTCCTCTATACTAAGTTCACTTCATCCAGCAACTTCATAACTTTTATGGGAGAAATTAGAAGGCTCAATTACCATCATTATGTTCCCTCCTTTGGCACTCACTTTAAAGCATGGCCAGCTTAGGGACTGGCTAGATGGACGGAATAGAATTCGGTGCTAACAAGGAGCTGCTGTTGAAGGCGAAGAGAGTTTCCATGAAAAGCCTAAGTCACAATCGCTTTAAGCGTTAAGAAGTAGAATCGGTTTATTTCAGGGTGGAGTGAGATGGGAAGGCTCTACGGAAGACTTTCGTTGCAAATGTAGGGCCCTGAGTCCCCATCCCAGCTCCGCTGCAGGTTGGGGCTGGTCATTCTTCTCTCTGGGACTCGGGGGATGGGGTTTGGCTAGTTGGTTAGTTATGTTTCTAGCTCAGGAAGGCTGTGTCAGCAGGAGTTGTGTTCCATGATGGGGCAGTATAACCAATGCAGCCTCAGATTTTATTTCCTCTCCAATTTTACCTAACCTCTGAGGACTTCATGGGGGTTCTACGTGTTAAGTGTTAGTCCTGTTGGCACTAGGAGGAGCCAAAGTCACGTGTGGACCGCTTATGGGGCAGTCAGGTACTGGCTTTCTCCTAACTTGGACTTCTTGCCCTTTGAGCCTAGTATGTCTTCAGAAGGCGGGCTCTGGGATATAGAGTCCGTTGGTCAGAGTCCATTACACTCAACTCATTATAAACAACCTGAAGCAACTGAACCATCACTAGCCATCATCTCCCTTCACGAGGTAGCGTGGCAGAGTATTGGCATAAACTTGTACCAACATCGTTCAATTGCCTTTCATAATAGATATTTAATTCTGCTGGAAGAAATTTTTAAAACTAATAATTATTAATGCACTTTACTAACCAGACTGTTTAGATGTTAAACTTCCTAATTATCTATTCGAAAAATTTTTTGCCTTCAGGGTTTTTCTTCGTTTTATTTGTAGAGTTTTGACTTAAATTGTTTTGACTGTATCTTATATTAACTGAGGTTTTTAAGATCTAATTTGAACACCCATCCTCTGCCTGGGCCCTGTACACAGCTCTGACAGGGAGGTCTTCCATCTGTTTGAAAATCTCTAGTGAGTGAACAGACTCACTCCCTAGAAGGTGTCCTGTTTTTTTTTTTTTTAAATGACTTTATTTTTTAGAGCAGTTTAGGTTCACAGCAAAATCGAGAGGAAGGTACAGAGATCCATGCCCCCATACCTGCTGTCATATACCCCATGTATTATGTACCCACTAATACATAGCCTAACTCTTCATCAACACCTCCCCATCAGAGCAGTACATGTTTTACATTATCGATCACTCTACATGGACACATCCTAATTACCACAAGGCTATAGTTTACATTAGGGCTCACCCTTAGTCTTATATATTCTGTGAGTTTGGACAGATATGTAATGACACATGAATCCACCAGTGTAGTATCATATAGAGTATTTTCACTGCCCTAAAAATCCTTTGTTCTCTGCCTGTTCATCCCTCCCTACTGCCCCTACCCACTCACCCCCAACCCCTGGCAACTATTAACCTTTTCACTGTCAAATTTGCCTTTTCCAGAAGGTCATAGAGTTGGCACCATACCACTATATGTGGCCTTTTCATATTGTCTTCCTTCATTTACCAATATGCACGTAAGTTTCCACCATGTCTTTTCATGGCTTCATAGCTCTTTACTTTTTAGTGCTGAATAATATTCCATTGTCTGGATGTACCAGAGTTTATTTCTCCATCATCTATTGAAGGACATCTTGGTTGCTTCCAACTTTTGGCAATTATAAATAAAGCTGCTCTAAATACCCACATGCAGGTAGCTGGAAGAATTTAAATTTGAATTTTGGCACTTTTATCCTAGACTTTTTTTAATAATTATTTTTTCCTATTATTTTAAATCATAAAGCCATAAACCATAAGTCTGAAATCTTGCTAAAAATGTTTGGCATTTCAAGCTTGTTTTTCTCAATAAAGTTATGAGATATTTTTTGCCAAAACAGACACTGAGGTTTGCTGTGAAAGCTGTTAAAATATAATTGAAGCCTGTCGTATTTTTGAGTCATTTGAAATTTTTCGCATTTTTCCCAAATGGTCTGGTTTCAAATTTAGTCAGCTTTGAAAACTGATCACCATCACCCATGTGCTCTTGCAAAATACATTTGAAAGAAGTAGTATCCTACCTATCCTATACAAATAGACCGAAAAATGGAGTTAGTAATTTGATAATTTAACAGGAAAATCATTCTCTTTTAAGTGACAGTTCATTTACTCTGGTCGACCACTGGTGAGTAATAGGATGGACTATGAAGAAGCAGAGGGGAAAGTTATACCGTGAGCTTCAGCTAATGCCAGCGACAAAGATGAAACAGCGAGCTCTCAGTCCTACGTGTCATCATCTCATACTGCCACCCTTTAAAAATAGACGAGGATGACCATGTAAATAAGAACCTGTAAAAGGCAAAAGCAAGAGAATATAGGAATGTTGTATATTGATTCGGGCATAACAAATACAAAACCAGTCATTGGTGAGGAAAGAATTTTGGAATAATCTTTAGAATTCTTTTTAATATGTTTTTATAAAATTGGCAGTGGGAAACTTTTTCCTGTGGAATATGGTGTTAGAGCTATACATTTTCAAAAGAGAAGGAAGGAAATGGTCCCACTATGTAATAAAAATCAGTATTGAGATCGAAGCAACTTTTATAAATCGTACATTTTAGAAGGATATATAATATACTTTCCTGGCTAATAGGCCTAACAGTCAGATATGTAGAAATGCAGACATGGAAACTGAAAAATTTTAATCAATTACATCCTTTAGAGGCTAAATCTTTGGATTGCCTGATCTTTGATATGAGAAAGAATTTTGCCAAATTTAGTCTTTAAGATCAATAGCCCCTTGTGGGAATTTCTAGCTTTTAGCTGCCTTTTGATTCTCATAGGATTCATCTTGTACTCTTTCGGTGCTATTAAGATGCATCTACCTAAGTCACTAGAATCCATCCTTGCTTCCCTTAAAAGAATCTGCTTAACTCCTGTAATCTGAAGAATGGGTTTCACCTTTTAAGTAGGGGTCACTGCACAAAGGAAATGATTCCTCATATTTTCTTATATCCTCACCTCCCTCACTTCTAGAGTACAGGGAAGAATGGTAGAATCTTGTTCATTCAGCAGTTATTCGTCGAGCGCATATATGTGCCAGGCACTATGCTAGGTACTATCGCATAGTCGTGGCACTTGTGGAACTTTCTGGAATTTTTAACAGACCTCTCAGAGATGGCCTACAAGGCTAAAAACCTTTTTCCTCAGAACACCAAAACAAATATGATCTCAGTGTAAATGGCCTAATGTTACAAATAGGGACATATCGTCAGTCGGTCCCTATTTTGTGCAGAGTGCTGATAAACTAAATGTACTTATTTTGCCCTATTCAGAGTATAATTTACCTAACTTATCTTTTATATTTTAAAAACAGGAGATAGTTTAATTGAGCTGATTAGTTCATAGTAGATTAGATAGGGGCTCAGTCACGTTAGCTGCTGATTCCAGAGCTTCTGTGCCTCTGCAGGTGGCCATGGGGAGGAGGGTGTTGGCTCTGTTCTGACACCAGAATCACTGACACATGTGGACGGACTCTACAGTTCGGTAACGAAGGCTAGCAGAGATTTCTCCTGTGACGGAGACTTCTCGGTGCTTCTAAATTGAGTCTCAGAGACGTTAACATGTTTTGGAGAGAGGTATATAATCCAATCAATTAGATTAACTGTAAAAGGGAGAATAACAGGACCTGCTTCATTAGTAGGTGTGAATATGACCTGAGAGGACACATACCCAGGGCCTGGCCGGGGTGCATGCGCGAGGGCCCAGAGGGTGGTGAGGCCTGAAGCTTATGCGATTTGGGGGGGGGGGCAATGAGAAAAAATAGAAAATTATGAATTAAAAATACATCAGAATGAGGAAAGTCTCAAATTAAAATATTTAAAAGCCAACAATTGTCACAAACATCGCAACATCCAGAATGATAGCATAATTGGTTTTCATTAATTAAATGCTGTATCTTTGATCTGCATGCATACTCTTGGCCACCTCATCATATGACATTTTGTGTTATTTTTTTCTGTGGAGAGAATAGGAAGATAATTTTGTCTTTTCTCTGGCATGGTCGATTAAATGAACCTGTTTTGGGTTTTTATTTTTGCTGTTGGTAGTTTTATAAAGCACGTTTAACTTTACAACTTGTTATTGGTATTATGTAAAATTTTAGAGTTCTCAAATTTAGAAAAAACTTTATTAAATTTATTTCAGGGCTCTTCAAATTCTCTTGTGAAATAATAAATTCTAAGTATTCTTTGAATTGACAGTACTCACTAACTAGTTTGTCAGTGATATCCTCGTTTTAATGGAGCGTTATGAGTTTTATGTAATCTTCATCCATAGCAGTAATTTCATGCAAATGGTAAAAAAAAAAGCAACATCTTTTTCTATTCTTCTTTATTTGATGGATTATCAAGAAATCTAAGAGCCTGTTCATGACTTCTATTTAAAATGTATCTTTTCTTCTTAAGGAATTAATGATTTTTGCGTGCTTAGAAAAATGTTTTGGTTACAGTTTGCTTCTTTATGGCAGAAGATGCACTGGTTGCATACAAAATTATATGAAATGTCCTTATTCGGTGCATTTGTAATTCATGTGCATTAGAACTTTCATTATGATCAGTGTTGGTGAGAAACGAAACCTCTCCTTAACACTTCAGATTGGAAGGACTTTCTGTAGAGTAGCTTCTGGCTCCGTACATTTCACATCTTGTTTCCCTTCCGCTGCCCACATACTGCAAGTGTCAGGAACCGTAGACTTATTCATGTCACACATACCTGTCTGACCCACACTTTTCACTCACGTGGGGTGCGTCAGCACAGAGCTGTGGGAGGGTGCTCCGAAAAGCCAGTCCCACCAAGACAGCTGGGAGCTTACACTGTGGACCGTGGAATTAGACCCTACTACGTCCAAATGACATGTGTCCCCAGCTCGATTTCCCGTAGGTCCGCGGTTCTCAAAGTGCGTGTAAGGAGTGGTTTGCAACCCTCCTCTCACCTCAGGTGACGTTTGGCCATGTCTGGAGACACTTTGGAATCTAGTAATAGTGTCCAGGGATGCTGCTAAATACCCCTCGATGCACAGGACAGCTCCCGTCAAGGGGAGGTATCCGGCTCCAGATGTCAACAGTGCGAGGCTAGGAAACTCTGACTTGATGGAGTCCCCGAAAGCCACAGCCATTCTAATGTCACCTGACGTGAGCAGCGAGCAGTCTGACAAAAGGAAGTCAAAGTGGAAGCAACTGCAGTCATCATCGATTGCAGTTAAAATATTTTACTTTTACAAATTTCGGGGAATAACGGCTCCATGAACATATTTCTTGGTCTCAAAAGGGGCCAGAAGAGTAAGGTACCCTGAAGCTTCAGCTTCATTCATTTGAGGTGAATCCTCCCCCATGCAGTGTGCTGGATCTTTTCTCCCTTCCCGAGTCCTCCACAGCTAGAAGGTTAGTTTTGCAGAGGAGATGAGAGAAGCCCTCTAAACACTGAGCAGCGAGACTCTGACAGTTTTCTAACTGAATAACGGTCTCCTGAGACAGGAGGTACCAGCATCCCACCCTCAGTTTGCACCTGACGTCCTGATGTATCTCCCACTGATTCCTCATGGGCCCGCTTCTGGTCGGTGGCGTGGGTTTCTTTGGCTGGGGGGATGGTAGCCCTTCTTATACTTTCCTTCATCAGACGTTTTCTCAAAGGTTTTTGTCTTGACTATATCTGAAACCCACCGTAGCTCTTTAAAATAATGTCTTTCCCCTTCTGATAGTAAAAGCGACCCATGTGTATGGAAGAAAATTTAGGAAAGTACAGAAAATATTAAAAAATTAAAAGATCTGAAAACGACCATGACTGATAAGTTATGACTGATCGGTTTTTGTGTGCTTCCTTCTACTGATTTCCTGTGTGTGTATTTAATTGCTATATCGTATAGTTTTCTGTCCTCATTCTTGTTTTTTTTAAAAAAAATTTATATTTATTTTATTTATCATGATGGTACTTTGTCATTAAATATTTTGAGAAAAATATGTTTTTTTGTGGCTATAATATGAATATGTGATACTGTATTCGATGACTATCTTAATTTATAGAAGCAGCTTTTTCTTGTTAGACGTTACATCTAAACTCCCCCCTCAGCATTCCCACTTCTATAAATAATGCCGTAATGTATGTTCTTGTACATAAAACTTTGACTATGTCCTGATTCTTTCTTTAAAATAGATTCCCAGAATTGGAATGACTGGGCTAAAAAAAAAAAAAATGAACATTTAAGGTACTTGAATCCAAATTATCAAATTACTTTCCAGGCCACGGTGTAATTTAAATTTTATTCCTAATGTCATCTTGATGGTCAAGAGGAAGAATGTAAACCTTCATGTTCTAGTTTAATGAGAAAATCAGATCTCAGTCAAAATAGCTATTGTTATATACGATGTATTAAACTGCCCTGCCAAGAACATGTAATGTTGGGCCTGAAGGTGACTTTGGACACTGCTTCGTTTCATTTGGATCTGAACCAAGGCCTACAGAGGTAAAGTTACTCACCTGAGGATGCACAGTGGGTTGGTGTAGCGATGGTGAGAACCAGAAGCACTCGTGTCAGCACTTAGAATTTACAATACTAGACATTTTATGTGGTTTTCAATGTAACTAATTTGAACATAGTCACCCTATAAGACAGGCAAGGCAAGGGTTACAATGGCCATTTTACAAGTGAGCAAACTGAGGCCCTAATAAATTGAGAGCCGTGTGCACATCCCTATAGCTATTGTGGTCGAGTTTGAACACTCCGCTTCATCAAGCCAGTGTTCTCAGTCTTGGCAGTACTTGAGAGTCACTGGAAAAATACTGATGCCTGGACTCTATCTCAGACAAATTGATTAGAACTTGCGGGATAGAGGCTAAGCACCTACATATTTTTTAAAGCTCTCCAAAGGATTCTAATGGGTAGCCTGAGTTGAGAACGCTGCACTACATCTAGGATAGTATAAAGCTTCATCTCTCCTGCCACCTCTGATCTTTCGGTCTTGCCTGTAGCCTGACGATGAATGAAGAAAGATTCTGATGCCTTCTTGTCTTGTGACCATCACTGTAATTTCTGCCATGAGCTGGGACTGGGGAGTGACATCACAAGTGTCCTTGCTGTCTTGTCATGATCCCATATTGCCATTCCACTCATAGTTTCTAAAAAGTATATTTTCATTAAAGACACATGAAGATAAGAGCACAAACAAGAGTTAGCATTAGGGTATAAACGCTAAGTAATTATAAAATTACTTAGTAATTATAAATTACTACGGCATTGTAAGTATTCCAAGATATTTTTCTAGCAATGGTTATCCCCCGCCTGTGAAGAGAAACATGGATTATAAACAGCATTGCCATCAGTTAACCTCTTATTTTGCTAGGCTTGGAATTAACTTAGAAACCTTCCAAGTTATACTCAAAACGGTATGGGAGCATAAAGGCAGGAAGCCAGTGTGGCTCTGTGGAGTTTGTATGAGTTTGCTAGGGCTGCTGTAACAAAGAAGCACAGCCTGGGTATCTTAAACAACTGAAATTTATTGTCTCATAGTTCTGTAGGCTGGAAGTCTGAGATCGAGGTGTTGGCAGGATTGATTTCTTCTGAGGCCTCTCCCCTTGGCTTGCAGATAGCCGCCTTCTTCCTGTGTCCTCACGTGGTCCTTCCTCTGTGAGCAGGCATCCTTTGTGGCTCTTTGAGTGTCCAAATTTCTTATTTTTATAAGGACATTGGTCAGATTGGAGTAGGGCCTATCCTAACAGCCTCATTTTAATTTAATCATTTCTGTAAAGGCTCTATCTCCAAAGAGAGTCACATACTGTAGTGTTGGGTATTAAGATTCAACATATAAATTTGGGGGAAATAATTTAGCTCATAACACCTCTGAGCCTTGTAAAGTGTTGAAAAATAATGCCTATCCTTGTTCATCAGTTGCTCAGGCTTTGGGTTGGAAGAGTTTAGACCTGGGGCAATTTTGCCTCCCATTTGGCAATGTCTGGAGACATTTTTGGCTGTCATCACTAGAGCGAGACTTTGCTAATGGCATCTAGTGGGCAGAAGCCAGAGATGCTGTAAATATTGTACAATGTACAAAACAGCCCCTAAATGGCAAAGAATTATCTGATCCCAATGTCAGTGGTGTTGAGGATGAGAAATCCTGAGGTACAGAGACCTCAATTTGAGTCCCTGTCATGGTACCTAAGAGAAGCGTGACCTCGTGACACACTCCATCTCGATGAATGTCCTCATCCGTAAAGTCCTCATAGTGGGTTAACTGAGATAATCTATTACAGCTCTTAGCACATGGCCTGACTCCTGGGAGGCTCTCAACAACCTTTAAGTGCTTTATAGATTTCTCACCCACAGATGCCTCACTTGAGAGCTCAAGTAGGAGTTGGAATTGGGAGGCGTCCAGCATGAGGTAAGAGGGAGGGCCATGCCAGGCGCAGGCAGGTAATCGGGCCACAAGGAGGCAAAGGCTAGGATTTGCAAAAATATATTGAGTACCATATTTTCTTTGGATGTTTTCCAGTTTCAAATAC
This sequence comes from Pteropus alecto, assembly GCF_000325575.1. Taxonomy (NCBI): domain Eukaryota; kingdom Metazoa; phylum Chordata; class Mammalia; order Chiroptera; family Pteropodidae; genus Pteropus; species Pteropus alecto. Next base: position 23,905,625 of record NW_006436282.1, read on the forward strand.
GTCTACTTCATTGGGGGGAAATGTGGCTTGAATTAGGGACAGCCCTTTCTCTGAATGCAAAAGGTTACATCATGCATTTCCAGTATCTGCGCAGCCTACATCTTCTTCCTTGAAATCATTTAGAAAGAGGGTTGTCAGGCACATCAAATTTCCCGCTCAGTGTCAGGTCCAGAAGGTCCCAGAGGAGGAGGGAGAGGTGGAACAGAGCAAGCATTTCTTCAGCGGGGAGGACTGTTTGACATGCACCAAGACTCCCAGAGTTTCCTGCTAATTAAAAAGCATTAGAACGCATCTACACCAGGACTACGCTGCATTTTGCAGAAAGGTTCACCTGAGCGATGAAGTTGCAGTTAGCTTCCCCTAACCCTGCTACGCAAAGTGTGGCCCACAGGCCAGAGGCACTTGCTTCATAGGGAGCTTATTAGAAATGCAGAATGCGGGCCCCCTGCCGAGGACCTAGTGAAGCAGAACCAGCACTGGGGTACTCGCCCCCCTCCCCAAGGTGACTCTGGGGAGCTCCACCCTGTGTCTGTTCTGGCTCCCTCTCCCCTTTCCTGGAATCTTGTCTTCTACCTTCTTTCATGCTCCACGGATCTCTTGTACTTTGGTTTTTAATTGTGAGCCACCTCAATCCTTTTTCGGTCTCAATGAGATGTAAGTATTTAGGAAAGTGTCCTCTGTCTTCCACATCAGCGTTTGGTGTGGAGAAGTTTTCTGTCGGCAAAGTCAGAGCACTTTCGCCTGTATTAGGGAAGATATTTTTGGAACAGCTCAGTGAAGGAGGAGGAAGAGTGGCAAATAGTTTTAACCCAAGTCGATGTTAATAAATAACTACCATTAGTTGAGTATTTATCGTGTATCTTTGTCAACTCGCTGAGTCTTCACAAAATTCTGCATGGCCGTTGTCTTTATCTCCACTTGACAGATTGGGAGTGGAGGTTTGGCATGGCTACTTTCCGTGAATAGGGAAGGCCGTGCTAAGCTTCAAGGGCTTCGCTGGCTGACTATCACCACCGCCAAGCCACCACTCAGAACTGATCTACTAATAAATGGTGACAATTTTGCATACGATTGCACATTGCACAAAGTAAGTAATATCGTGCATTTTGTACACATCTGCTTCAAGATCCTCCCCTCTCACCCTCCACCCCTTTCGACCAGCGCATCCATCCCTACTGCCAGTTCCAAGCGGAACCTGGAGAGTGACACATGCCCAAAGCCACTTAACTCCGCCATATTGCCTCGAGGTTTCTTCTGGAAACTAAGGAAGGAAGTGTTTTAAGTAATCTGCCAAACTCTTTAAATCAGGAAGGTTTTGGAAATTTCCTGCAGCTTTCTGAGGAACCTGCTAAAGGAAAGTCTGTCGACTGGCTGTTTTGTAGTCACTTCCTGTCCAGGTCCTTTAAGCAGAAGGAATTTGACTGGCCGTCCTGGATCAGGTTATGCCCTTTCCACACTGTCCCGCAGTGTTTCAGAGGAAGAAGTGACGTAAGGTGTGCAGTGGAGGAAGACAGCATTGCAGTGAGGACTGTCATTTGAAACGTGATGCTGGCATGCAGCCTCATTCTCTTTCCACGGTGCTCTGAGGGTCCAGCACTAGTTTCTGTGACTGATCGTTATTCAGGGAGGGCCCGGATAGAAAGGAGTCAAGAGCTTCAACTGTGCGAGTGTAGCGAGGGGCTCCAGGGGGAGCCGGGCCTGAAAAGCATCGCACACTTAGCATCCTGGCTCTGCGGCTCACCAGAAACCAGGTCTTGGGGAGTCAGCTCATCTCACTAGGCATTCATTTTGTGAATTCATAGAGTGTAGGTAGTCGTGCATCTCAGGCTTTTTCGTGTAGATGTGTAATAGAGGACATGGCTCACAGAACCGGTTTAGTGAATGGTAGTTCTGATGACAGTGGCGATGTCGAAGACGATAACGGTGAGAACTTAAAAATCATCTGAATTGAACACTAAAGGACTGCGATTCTTCAGCTTCGAGGAGGGAAGTGCCTTAGAAACAATCTCTCAGCAGTTTTTCATGCTGGCTTTTTCTGTGCTCTGATAGGTCAAGTGTGGAGACCACCGGGGCCATCCAAAAGCGGCGGATATGACAATGTACCTGGGAGTTAGCCAGCCTGGGTGTGAGCTGCATCAACCACATCATAGCTCCATAAATATTCACACCGGCCAATCTCTGAGTCTCAGTTTCCCCATCCGTAAAGTGGGGATAAAAATACCAGGAGACGCCAAGGATTTTTTTGTGAGGAATGTGCTTAATAGTGCTGGGCACATGGTTTGATTGCTGTTATTGGCGTTTACATTTAAATGCCAGGCCAGCTCTTCCAAATCTGATTAGAATGTTGTGGGATGGCTTGAGGAAAGGTTTTGCACACTCTCTCTTTGAGAGGCATTTAATGAGCAAGGGAGGTTGTCTTACTGAGGAATGGTTTAGAGGAATTCCTTGCTAACTGGAGCCTAAGATGCAGAGAGAACCTACCTGTCTAGCCTAGTGGACCGTGGAGACAGGAAGCCTTTCTCATGAGTTCAAACTGCAGGATTCACCAGCAGGATTGCTGCTGAGAAAACTGGGAATCTATTGTTTAACTTTTCTTCTCTCCATATGTCAAAGGACCATATATGGTCATCATGGGCCAATCTGGGCAATTTCCATGTACAATAGTTCAATACTTTTAAGTCGGTCTCCTCGATAGCATGTCATTGCTACATGTTTTGTCAACCTGTGTGATCAGAGCTTCTTATTCAGGAAGCTTTGGGGCGGACTCTTGCAAAACAACCCCATGAACACATATGTATCACGTGAATTGTGTGATTCTTTTCTGTTTTTCCCATCGTGCCTGACACAGGAATAGAAATAAGACCTTCTTGATGATGGTTTAATACTTTCTACTTTTGCTCCTGTGGCTTGTTACCCATCTGACATGACTGACATCATTTTTTTTTTTTTTTGGGTGGGGGGAGGAAGTATCATCATTTTCATTTGTGCCTACTGGTTAAGGACTAAACATTCTGATGAAGGGTCATGATCAGAAATAATTGTACTCTGAAGCAAGTAACATCCTATTTTTCTGAAAATCGTTTGGGAATAACAAATAAGAAAAGGAGAATGCAGAAAATATGATCTGTTATCTCAGATTGTTTCTAAAACAAACTGTTTTCCAAAAGTAAAGGTGAAATTTTTTCTATCATGTAATTGCTCTGCCTGCATCAATGCAGTGGGCACTTTCAGCTAGGCTGCAGTAGCAGAAAATTCCCAGTCTCTATAAGTTATAAGAAATACCGTCTTCATTTCTTTTTGGCAGAAAGGTCATTCATTCATCGATTTGTGAACTGATTCAATCATTCAATCAACACTATCTATTAAGCATCTATTGTGCAGAGATGAATGAATCGTGGACCCCGCCTTAAGGAAGTCACACTTGCTGGGCCCACAGACACACGAGTGCATCCACTCTCAGTCACGTGGGGGTCGTGAAGCACAGGTTTGCTAACGCTGAGCCCGATCTCTGCCCGGTTTGGGGAAGATTTTCCTGGGGAGATTTTCCAAGAAGTAAGGATTGAGCTGACTCTTAGAGAATGAAAAAAGAAGTTTAAGCTTGGGTGAAATAAATGAAAAGGAAAAAAGATTTCAGGCAGGGGCAAAAGTACATGCAAAGACACGGAGGTAGGAAAGTGGCGAGCTCATGGAGCCAGAAGGGAAGCAAAGCTGTTCTAGGAGGCAGTGGGGTGCCATCGAATGTCATTAACCGAATGCTCTTTAGAGCTATGAAAGAAAGAAAGAAAGAAAGAAAGAAACTCCTGTGTCTCCTTGACAGACCCATGCTTCCACCCGATTTCGAGACGTGTTTTCATATGTGTTTAATCCCGTATTGAGAAGGGTCTATTGTTCTCTGTTCTGCAGGAAATGCGCCACAGTCAAAACATCACTTGGCATTCCATCCTCCGCAACAAGCGGGGTGGCTGAAGCTGTACTTTGTCTTGTAGTTATGACCCATGACAATTACATTACCAGGAATAACAGTCTTTAGAGCAAGATCCACAAATTTATCACTAGCGTTTAAATCAACGCCCAGTCACTTAAATAAATATCCACTTTGCTAAATGACTTTCTCTGTCAGTGTCAGCGAGAAAAGGCGTGCCTGAGAGCTTTTGTTTGACGTGAGAAATGAAGACTCATGGCGTAGGGACGGGTGAATTGAAAAATTTCTCAAATAGTTAAAATATCGATGCTGTGAAGTCAGTGGAGTATTTATGAACATTTATGTGAAAGCATTTGGCTCCAGGGTGTGAAGTATGTCCTAGTTACCTGGAGGTAGAAAAGAGAAAGGGACCTGTTAGAAAGCACAAAACACATTTTAACACGTGTGTCTGTTTGGAGCAGTTGGGAGTGTTGTGAATGCCTCACCAGGTGGCTTTTTAAGTTCTCCCTAATCTCTAATGCGTCTGCTTTCTTCCCTCACTGCTGGGGAGCTGCTGCTCTCTCAGACCCTGCGGAGGGTATTGATAAGGAAGACCAGCGAGGCTGAAAGGTCTTGAGTGGCCTTTTCCCTCCGTCCACTGGGACGGTCTGCCCCGTGATAGCAGCCAGCATTACGTGTGGTGTACCCGCCGTTTCACAGGTGGTGATTTCATTTCATTCTGTGTCACCGCTCCGAGATGGCCATTGTCATTCCCATTTCACAGAGGGAAACTACAGTTCAGAGGCCTCTAACTTGCCAATGTCGCTTCACTGGTAAGCAGTAGAGTTGGATTTGAACCCAGGCCGTTGGATGCCCAAACCATGTTTTTTTTCCCACCATAGCACACTTATCTCCCTGCGGCATAGTGACTTATAGCATAGGATTTGTGTCCCGACCTCTTAAATTCCTACATCAAGTTTCCTAGAGAACGCTGTTTCCCCACTGAAGCAAGACGGATCCAAAGAGAAAGGTAGAGAGAAAAATGGAAAAACGAACACACAGACAAAACCCTAAGACTTATGCCTAAGACGCTGTGGCTATAACAGAAAATATCCATTAATCTTCCACTACAGACAAGGTAGCTTTGAGCAAGTCTCTTAACTTCTCTGGTTCTATATCTGTAAACTGAAGGATGTTCTCTATGGCTCATCCAGGCTTCGTATTTATAATTCAGATCGACTCGGCACACAGAGTGGTGGGGTTGGGGTACATGGGCGTGGGCTTCACAGGTAGTGCCTAATATAGTTTTGGGGTTTATATTACAGGAATATGGTAGTTGGGGCTCTTTGGGCTACAGTTATAGAAACCCAACCTGAACTAAATAGCTTACGTACAAACTGGGGGATTTTATTGATTTCATGATTGGGGCACATCATGAACTTCGAAGCGGGGCTTCAGGAAGGGATTCTGCGTGTGGGACACTGAGAACCTCTCAGTCCCTGCCTCTTGGCCTCCCCTCTCTGCCTCTCCTGAGTACTCGTCTCCTCTTTCTTGCAGAATATTCTTCTCTGTTTAGCTGTCCTGGTGGCAGAAAATGACCGTCTCTTAGATCTGATCGACATTTTGCAGGGACTGCTTTCCCTGGCTTGGGTCCCATTGGACCAATCAATGGCAACTATGTGGAGTCACATAGTTGGGCCTGGGAACTTCTGCTCACCTTCAAGGGTAGAGAAGAACCATAGTTTGTTATTAGCCAGATTGATTCATTCCAGAGGATGAGAACCAAGGCTCCCATTTTTCCAAGGTGATGGCTAAGATGAAGAGATGTCGAAGGACTTAGATACACTCACAGCAAAGGACTGAGTGGATTAAGAGTAGAACACAGATTTTAAGTTTTTGTTCTTTCTGGCTACTTGAATGTATTTCATTAGCTCTCAGGGAATCTACTAATTTGAGTAGACTCTGTAACTGCTTGGATGGGTAATTCTAAGTACTAGATGAAGGAATCTAAAAGAATTCCATCTTTCCTCCTCTCTGAAAGATGTCTGTCTTTTCCAATGCACACTCAATTGGTCAAAAGTAAAATTAAACTGAAATTATGCCTTCCATAATACACTCTCCTTCAAACGCTGACTTTATAAGACTGTTGGAAAAGATTTTATCAGTTTTAGAGGTGAGGAATAAATAGATCCCACATTTGTCGTAAACCTTAAACCTCATATCTCTCAGCTGCAAGATGAGGACTACAAGGTATCATTGTCGCTTTCTTAAAGGGCCTCGTGTCTCTACCAGAAGGATGTGATCTTGCTGGAGGGACCCAGGCACTTGGAACTGGGGAAGACATTCCTTTGTGTGAAACTTAGCTCAAACATGCTCTGTCACGCTTGATGGACTTGTTTATGGGCTACTTCCTCTCCACCCCAACCAGCAGGCCCATGGCTGCATTTCACAAGCTATTAAAAACACGAGCGCTCTCTTTTTTTGTGCGTGTGGCATCTAACCATTTATTTTGAATATTACATATTTGGAAAAGCATTCAAAATAGAAAATGATGGCTTTGGGGGATTCTGACTATGCCCTGAGCAAACTAGATCTATAATCTGAAACATGTTCACATTATGCAGGAATGATGACCAGGGTCTGTTGCCATGATTTTTTTCAATACTTGAAAGGTTCGTTTTTCTGTTTTTAGGGAATTATGTTTTGATTTCTGTTTTCCATAGACAGTAGCAGACACTCACCTCCCTTAATCATTCATGACCTCCCCTCACTGTTTTTATTTTGGCTCCAAAGAGTTCCTCCTGCTCCAAAAATACCCTCCAGAGCATCCAACATTTTTCTCAGTATCACTTAAACCAACACAATCTTTTGTTAAATTACATTCTTACAGTTTATGAAACGTTTTTAGGAACATTTTATCATTTGATCCTCTCCTAAACCCTGCGAAATAGTTTATTATTCTCATCTCCATTTTACAGATGAGGAAACTGAATCTCTGAGTTCCAGAAGGTCGCACAAGGTGAGATTTGCACTCAGGGCCCTACGTCTACAGAGCCTGTGCTTCTTAATCTTTCATTCATTCATCCATTGACCCATTCACCCATTGAGTTACCCATTCACTCATTCACTCACTCACTCATTCATTCATTCAAGTTTAGTAACAGTAATGTGGCAAACAGATAAAAGGTAGATGCTCCAGAGGTTCACAGAAATCCAGTGGAATGGGACAGGCCTTCTGGTAGGGTTAGTACATTGGGTTTGCTTGAGGAGATGTTAGCTAACTGTGGGTGTATCTGATAGCGCCCCACCTGCCTGCACTGCAGCCTATTCAAGCTCCCATAGGTACTGTGCATGTGTTGCTCTTGGCTGGTTGTGTTTTTTCCAATTAAGGCTAAAACTAAGCCGATGGCTGCAGAGCGGAGAGCGGGGGGGACTCGGCCCTTACATTGATTTTGTAAGTAACAATGATATATAGTTTTCTGAAGACCAAGAATGAGAAAGTAAAATAGATGCTGCTTGGAAACATTTGCATAATCGTATTTCATTTTGGGGAATAAAAAGTTCTTTGATTCTGGAATATCATATTCTGTACCTCCTTCCTGTCAAAGTGAACTGTCTTTGAGTTATGTTTCAAAGCTAAATCTGATTGATTTTACAAAAGGGACCTGCACATAAACGTGCACTTTTAATACTTACAGGGGACTCTATCCTCTCCAATGTAACAGCTTTACGATCAAGCTGAGGGAATGAGATACTCCCCAAGGATAGAAGGACTTGATAGACTAATCCAGTTAATGCCCCTGAGTTCAAAATGGGGGTCCCCCAAGAGAGACAGGATTACCAAGGAGGTGGGGGGAATGGCTTCCTCTGCACTCTCTGGCCAGCTAAAAACAGCAGCACAAGTACACGCACCTTTTAAAAAAGTCACAAAGGCAGCGCCCCTCTCAAGCTCACAACATCCCCGTGACAATTTCTGTCATTCTTCGTTTTCCTTCTGTGACTTGAAAAAGAAAACCCGTGCCGTCTTGTGATATGCCACACCCATTCCTGCCTCTTGATTTTTCTGTCTGCCCGTTTCTCTTTTTCTGTTGGAGTAAATGTCTTTTTTTCGAGTTGTTTTGTGCCCGTTTTAAGAATGACTCCACAAATTGCCCACAGACACAAGAAACTGCTTTTTTGTCAAGCCTATTCTTTGGCACCACGATGCACTGATATGGGCCCCACGCCTGCCTGTTTTGAAATGCACAGCAAACTAGAAAAGAAAAGCTATCAGGCAATCCCTAACCTCCAGCCATGACCCCCAGCCCTGATGCACTGCTTTTACCACTGAGAATTGGGGCTGGGGACAGAAGCTGCCAGAATCAGGCAAAGTGAAGCTATGAGTGTATCTTCTACTCTCAAAGTATTATCTTCTGTGTGGTGAAGAGGAGGGGTTATTTATGGACACAACCATTTTGTTTAACGTTTAAAAAGCGGCCTGAAGGGTAATGCAGTGTCCAGTCAATATTCTTGAGATGGATTTCCAGGCGGGGGAAGTAGGCCTGGTCCCTGGTTTCCTCCCGTTTAATGGAGTCATCCTGAGAAAAGACTCATGGGTTTGGCGAACTCACTGCATTCACAGCGAAGTGAGTGCCCTTTTGTCTTCATTCATTGCTTTTAATGTGAGCTCCCTCTGAGTTAATACTTTTTTAGAAACCTTAATAAAGTGTTTGAGAATCTCTCCCTCCTTGGGAGGCAGTACCACATGCAGGATAGAATGGGGCTTTGGAATAGCAGACCTGGCCTCAAAGTTTATTTAGACACTTACTATTTGAGCGAACTTGACCAAATGACTTAATTCTCTGAGCCTTAATTTTTCCATCTTATCTGTAAAATGGGTAGAATAATACTCGTTTCACAAAATTATTCTAAGGCTTAAGGGAGATAATATGTATAATGTGATCAACATTCATTTAATCCTTCACCCCCCCTAAATGTTTCTAAATAATAATTCTAGAAAAAAAAGATTATCTGACTAATCAAATAATAGTGAATTTTTAAGTGAAGTTTGTTTACTAGCATTATAAATAATTTTATATTTTGAAAGAGGGGAATATTTCCTATTTTAATACTAATATTTAATATTAATTAATGTTGATTATATAAATTATGTTATCTATTACACAATATCATGTTATATATTATGTATTGTTATATATTAATATGTTACTATATTAACATAATATGTAATAAGTTAATATATAATATAATAATAAATATATATTACGTGATATTGATTAATATTAAATATTTCAATAGTACTATTTAATATTTTAATAGATAATGTTTTAAAAGAGGGAGAAAAATTGAAAGAAATTAAGCCAAGAACCTCTTACTGTGTTTAAAAATATTTCAGTTTTCATTTATCTATTTATATCCGGCTTTGCTTTTTCGGTCAAGGGCTTCCTCTCTCTGGCAAGCATGGACCATCGTGCTGAGTTGATACTGTGTTTCGTATTCACAACTTTTAGACAGGAAGAACATTAGGAAGAATGTTCTCATCTGGTTCTGATGAGAATACATTGCCTATTTTTTAAAATTTTCTTTCTGATTTGATAAAACAAGAAGGAGTCCAGAAAATCTAGAAGCAGCCTGGGGAGTTTTGATACAGACATCCCTATTCTGGTTTGGAACCGTGTACAAAGTAGACACTTGTCCCAGATACCACCTCTCTTTGTGACTGGCCTTTGCCATAAAGAAAGGTGTTGTTCAGAATCTAATGTGTTTTGGGGGTCATATTTGCCAGAATAGTCAAACCTTGATAATCCTGGTTCAGGAATATGTGAAATGTGTGAAATTTATCTGGAATCTCAAAGTCTCATTTTTAAGCTACTGCGTTGTTTCCCGTCACATCAAGCTATTTTTAAAACTCAGAGGAGAATGAACTCCTTAGATGTGAGCTGATCTCCTTTACTTCCACTTGATAAACCCTTGGGAACCAGGTATTGAGAGTATCAAGCAGGAGAAAACAGAGGGCCAGTGAGGGGCAGCAGTGCCCATGAGAGTCAACGGCCTGGATTTATGTCCCAGTTCTGACCTCGCTAGCTGTGTGACAGTTGGCAAGTTGACCTTATCTCCCTCATCCTCAGTTTCCTCATTGGGAACCTGACAATGACAAAAGCAACAAAAATGGATGATTTACTTGCCAATTAATATGTCAAAATGACTAATTGGTTGAATATTGGTGTTTTCTGCCTCTGGTTGTTCAAATATTAGTTATTTGCAACTCTTAATGCACTTCAAAAGCATTTTTAAAAGAACATTTGTTTGAAAATCTTTGTTTTGTGACTTCTAGGATAGTTTAGCAAATTCTAATGTACTCTAATGCTTTCTCCGTTTGCCTTTGAGAGTCCTTATATTTCTAATTTATTTTCAGTTATTTGTGAAGATGAAAAGTTAGAAATAAAAGATAAAATAAAACTAAAAGAACAATAACAATAATTGACATAAAATATCAATAAAAATAATGCCTCTTTGGCCAGTATTTCCATAAATTTTATTGCAAAATCTTTTTATTTTTTGTACATTTTTGCTAGATAATATTGAGAAAGACACTAATATTTTATTTTAAAAAAATGGAATAGGGGATAGAAAGCTGAGGAATATTTGTCTAGACTGTTTCTTGTTATTTAAACATTCCAACAGGCATTGTGGTGCCTTTTTCTCAAGACCATTGTTGTATATCTAGATGGCACAGGTCCCTTTATTTCACAGTTAGTAAGAAGGGACAGGTGGACCAACTGCCAGAAAATGTGTTTAAGTTTTTTTCAAAAGCAAAGTATCTAGAAAGTGGTGAAATGTCTACAGAAAATGAATTAAAATAAAAATCCTAATTAGAAAGCAGGAAATCATTCTAGGATACACAGACATTCATATGTGAATTACTGATGAGAAACGAGAATTTCTGAACCACTTTACTTTCAATCAGTTTACTTAGAACTGGACATAAAAATTTCAAACACAGAAAATAGTGCCAGATAGAGTAGGCAGAATTGGCTAACAGTAAATATAATACTTGAAAACCAGTGGTCTGGAAAATGGACAAAAATGCAAAAACACGCGTAAAATTTTGGGGTTCTTTCCGAATTAAAAAACCTGCGAAATGCATAAAAACTTATAAAGAGTACCCAAACTGTTCAATAACACCCAAATGACTATCATGTACTAACAAAAAAATCCATGTCCGGAAATATTCATTTTTATCTAATTAATCATTTGGCCAATTTGTTATTTCATCCAATTTGTTTTAAAACAATTTATATGTAGTCATAAGTTCCTGCCTTGCATGATGGTCAAAGAGGATAAAATAGATGTTTATAAAGTAACGATCAAAACAGACAGTTAATAAACATAGCTCTTCATATATTTTGAGGTTCAAAAAACTTGATAGCATGCAAAAAAGCATAACAAAAAAGTGTAACAAATTGAAATCAGCTTTAGGATTTGAGGATCGTTGGAGAACAGTTTCTATAAATTATCATATTCAGTATGTCTGATGTTTGCATACTTTATGAAACTGTTCTCTCTAGCAAAAAAGAGAAATGCACATGCAGTTGATTCAATTCTAAAACTCATGACTTATTTGTCAATTTACACCACAAATCTTTGATAAGCCTTGTTAAAGGAGGTAAAACCAGATGCTCATCAGCTTCAGACTGTTCCCTGAATTCTCTTCCTGGCCATCCCGCCCTTAGTTTATGGGGACCCACCGTGACCAGCACTTACTTGTGCCACGAACTATGACATTATGTGCAATAATATCAGATTTTTTGGTTATATTACTATAACTATCGGTTTATACACGTATACATATATTAGCTGAGCCAAGTTGACGCTCATGATTCTTTTTCCTGTTTTTTTTTTAATAACTTTGTGCTTTTTCTATAGTTAGTAATGGTCTCATTTCCCACTCCAAGGAGAACTGTCTTTGGTCCAGTGGCCCACTGGTCACCTGGGGAGTGCCCTCTTTTCTGCTCTTGCCTGCTGTGTCGTCTGTTCTCTGGATCCTGTTTCTCTCTCTCTTTTAGGTTTTACGTCCCCATTTTGGTGAAGTGTATCCTGCGAAACACCCTGGGAAAAAAGCCCGGGGTATGCGCGTCTTAAAATATCTTTATTTTATTCATGCACTTGATTTATGGTTCACCAAGATAGGATTCTGGAAATTTTTTTTCACTCAGCATTTTCAGGCCTAATATTGCCTCTAATATTGTTATGAGAAATCTGATGTCATTCTGTTTCCCAGTCCTTTATGTATAACATTTTTTCTCCTCTGGAAGCTTTTAAGATCTTCTCCTTATTGTTAATGTTCCAGTAAATTCATGATATTATGTTTTGGTGGAGCTTGTCATTTTATTTTATTTTTTTAGTTGTGCTGGGCACACACTGGGCCTTTCCAATTTAGAGTCTGGGAAATTTTTCTTATATTATTTCTTTTCTTATATTCTCTTTTTTTTTGGGGGGGGTGATGGGAAATTGGACTTCCTGAATAAATTCTCGATCCTATCTTTTCTACTCTATTATATATACTTTCAGTTTTTTGTTCTACTTTTGGAGGGATTTGTTTGACTTGACATTTTAACTTTCTGCCGACTAAAAATATTTAGCTATTACACTTTTAATACCCAAGAACTCTTGCTTCTTCTCTCATTATTCCCTTTATATAGCAACCTGTTCTTGTTTCATAGTTTCTTTGAAATTCTCTCTTGCTTCCTGAAGTATCTCTGTTACGTCTGAGTTCTCTTTTGTTCTTTTATGCCTTGGTCTTCCTTGCTTATCTTGGAGGCTTTCCTCAAATGTCTAGTGTCCCTTGGCTGTCTTTCATATGTAAGAAGTGGGTTACTAAGAAGCTGATCGAAAGAGATATGTGTGATGCCTCCTCGTGGTGTGATCTAGCTGCTAACTGGCTCTTTATTTCATTGGTGACTCAAATGTCAGTATCTAATAGATCTTTTCAGTGGGACGGTGCCTCCAAGGAGAACCCTCCAATCCTCTACCTAGGAGTTTTAAACTTGGCGGCTGGTGTTCAGAGGTTAAGTAGGAGAGGAAGCCTGGGGGTATCATCGTTCAGTATTCACTTGATCGTTAAGTTTTTAGTCTGTTTTTTTTTTTTTTTCTGGATATCGGGTCCTTGTTTCAGGAGCCTCTTTAGTTTGTTTCCCCAGAGACCATACTTTTATCTCTGATAAGGGAAGTGGTTCAATCAATAAGGATGAAACCTGGAGTTATAATTGACTCCAGCATATACTTCACATAAACCCCCTGTTTTCAGGCATCCTCTCCCCCAGCCTGCCTTCTGGGTGTTTCCAGTGTGTGAGCATCTCCAGAGTTTCACAGTCGTTTGGCTTGCTTCTCATCGATAGCGCCACCTAGAGGCACTTATTTTAACCCTCCTGCACTCTGTTGGGGCCATCATCCGCTTTATGCGTATATTACAGTAAAAGGCTATATATGTCACCGAATACTATTGAAGACAGAGTTTGTGTTTCTGCTTTTCATCCTATTTACTGTCTGGAGATGATTTTTTAAGGGATAAGGAGATAGAAATGTCTTTCCTGTATCATCTTGAAAAGTGAAACTCTGGTGTTAACGTTTACGTCGGAATATATCAGGAATGGAACACTGCTCTCTGGGACTGTACAAATGAATACCCGCACACTAAAGAAACTGAGCACACCCTCTTTTTTCTTTATCGGTTTGATTTTCATGGAAGTTTGAACTTGTGCGGACTATTGACCCTGAGTTTAGTTGCTTTAGACCATCAACATCAAGTTAGCCAAAGACACTAAGTATTTCTGGGAGAGTAACCGGTGATGAGGCAAACAGCACCTCCTGGTCAGCGGGCCCTTCCCTGAGAGGGTTTCTGTCTTTAAGGTCAGTGCCCCCTGCTGCTTATGATAATTTACAAGAATTGATGCCCTTCATCTTTGTTTCCAATCTCTTATTCTGGTGCAAAGGGAAAAGAATTCATTTTCTAATTATTTCAAAGTGCTGTTGCCGATCATTCCTTATGAACTATGTGAACTTGGACGAGTCAAACGATTTTGCAAATTCAGTCTCTTCTCTCATAAGCCAGAGAGACCAGTGCTAGAGTTATAGATAATATTAAATGAATTAAGAACTTAATTCATTTATTTATTTAACAAACGTGTCTTAAACTCCTTTTAAGTGCCAGGCATGCTTGGCAATGCAAAAATGAATAAGCCAAAAATCCTTGATAGCAGTTTGCAGGGGAGGGAAGCACAGGAGTGATTATTTGGGTATAAAGTGGTAAGTGCTGGGATAGAGGGATGCATTATGTAAGTATAGTTGAGAAACAACTAGCCCACCCTGGGGGTGTGGGAACATGTCAGGGATTGCTCTTGAGAGGGTGACACCTGAAACTTGAGAGGCATCTCTTAAAAGGAGAGTAGGAACTACTCAGGTGAAGAGGAAATAAAAGAATGTTCGTGTCTTGGAGGCAGTACAAGCAAAATTACAGAGCTAAGACTCAACTTTGTTTGTACAGGAAAGTGAAAACGATTTCATGTTAATGAATTGCCTGACAAAGACTCTGACACTCCTGGAATGTTAGTCACCTACCTCCCTTCAGCCCCTTAGTGTGGTCTTATTAAAAATTCAGGGGGTCCTCAATTATTAGAGTCAATCTGTTATATGATTCAGGTATAGCCACTGCGTGTGTGTGTGTGTGTGTGTGTGTGTCTGTACCCATGTGTGTAGGTGAGCTTGTGCTTTGTCAACTATGGCTGATTTCACATAGGTGTTGTTAGAAAGCCAGTTTCTCCCTCTTAGCAGTTCGATTTGACCTCTGCCACTAGTATATTAGATTAGAGTATAATCTAATATGCATGTATCTATTATACACACAAATATGCACTAATGTGGTCTATTAGGTTTCACTGTGCTGTGCTTCTCTATAAACTCTCTGTATAATTCTCTATGAAAACAGCTGTCATGTTCTATGAAAATCCTTGTGCTCAGGCTGGTGCCACAACGGAGACTTTTTCTTAGCACCGAGCTAGATTTGCCTACTCATGAATTCCCTGAAAAGGCAT
>NW_006436282.1:23920646-23925648 GCF_000325575.1 Pteropus alecto
TCATTGGAGGCATATGGGGGATTCTAGCACAATATTAAAATTCTGGTGTTGAGGTTAATGTGGATTTTTCTAATTATGTTGTCCACAAAAGGGAATGGATTAATCACCTATAAGTTCTTAATCTTCTCTCTGAGAATCAGAGATGAGTTGCCATGGACATCACACAAGTCGCTCTATTAGTGTGTGTGGCTTCACTTATATTTTTCATGGAGAGCATAGCTTGTCTTTGTCATTGATTATTTCAGAATAGTGGTAAACATTTTCTTCCATGAAGTGTATCTATAAAATGATAATAAAAGTCATAGAGATAAATAAGGCCTTCATCATGGTTATTCTCCTGGGAGAGTGGATTTGGGTGCCTGCTGCCTTCAGATCCTGAAGTATGGTCTGTTAGATGCTCTCAGTTAATTTCTTTCTTTTAAGAAAGGATTTCATCACGGAAACATCACTATCATGTCTTGTGGATAAAATGTGGAGTATTGTTTTAATTTACATGAGGTGTCACTATGGAATAATGACAATTATTTTCTTAGATGACAAAAATGGTTCTGGAGGTAGTCATAAATAAGTTTCAGAAATATTTTTTAGTATTAATTGAATCATTTTTTTGGTTTATTCACTCATTTATTGGATATCTGTCAAGGGCCTATTATTATTATTATTCCAACTCCTTATTAGATACTGGGACTAAAAATGAGAATGAGACTTAGCCTGTTCTTTGATGAATCCACTTTGGGTGGTGGGTATGAGGTAGGCATGGAAGAAATACATGAACTACAGTATGATAAATGCTGTTGTATTAGATATATCCTTATGTCTTATATGTTATATATTATTCAATAGCGACCCATGCATGGGTTGTTAGGGAAGTCTTTACAGAGAAAATAAGGATCCCCTTTTAAACTGATTCCCTAAACAACAGGATTGCATTGGGGAGATTTAAGTTCTGCCTCTCTTGTAAAAGACAGTATCATTACTTTGTAGATCTATTTATAGTGACATGATTGTACTATATAATTGAATTTCATATACCTATAAATTTCCTATTCATGTCATATACCTACGAATTTCCATATACCTATGGAAGGAGAGATTTCTGGATAAATTCAAAAAGAAAGTCATCTGCCCCATTTCTTTTAGAAGTAGTAAACTCTGTGGTTATTTTTTCTAAGACAACAATGAACATGAAAATCCTTTTCATATTGTTTGAATAAGAGTTGCAATTATTATTATTTCTACCTGTACCCATTAATGCTTTAAAATCAGATATCAAACACAGAGTTATCAAAATCACTATTAGTGGCTTTAGAAGCCTTTTTTTCTTGTAGCAAATAACTTATCAGTTGAGATGAAAGGAAAAAAACAGCAATAGACATTTCCAAAAGTATATTTTGCTTCATATTTTTAGGAAATGCTATTTTACTATTTTGGGGTAAAACGGAGAAGCAACAACTCATTTACCAAGTGAAAAGAATTAAGAACAATTCTAAATTCTTGATTTACTTCTATTGATCTTGTTTTCATCATTTTGTTTCTTTCTACATATCTTTCTTATACATAAATAAATGTCATCTCAACCTCAAGATAAATGTAACAAAATTTATAATTTATTCATTGATCATAACATTTCAGAGGTAAAATTTTGCCTTTTAGCCAACATCAGAATTGGTTGCAGCGAGTGTTAGTCCCTACAGGCAGAAAAAAGACATGTAAAGCCTAGGTCCTTCCTTAAACAATGAAAAGTCTAACTAGATTTGCAGTAACTTAATGACACTGCCAGATTCATGCTACAGGCTTGTGAATACCTGTGGCCCTCTCATGCATGAACTTAGTATATGGAAACTGGGAGAGAACTTTCAAAGTTGCCTTGTTAGTATGATATATTCATTTGCTAATTATTAAGTACAGACCTAACATTTGAGTTTAGTGTTGAATATATTGTCACGTAGACATGATTCCCGCCCTCATGGACTGAATGTACTAGTAGATTGAAAGAATAATTGTTTATTTTATTTTAATTAATTAATGAATTAATTAATTAATTTAGGCGAGGCAACCCTTGGTTGACCTCACAGATTGCAAGGACCTTGTCAGCTTACAATCCCTTATTTTTTTATTTTTTATTTATTTTTTACGCCTACAGCACCTGGTCTTCCTAGGTGCTCTCCCATCCAAGTACTAACCAGGCCCAACCCTGCTTAGCTTCCGAGATCAGATGGGATCGGGCTTGTTCAGGGTGGCATGGCCGTAGACAGAAGGAATAATTGTATTAGGCATGGCTTATGTTTCTTGTTGATGAGGCGACATGCATTAAAATTTAGTTTAAAAAATATTCAGTTTTATAAAAGGGTGATTTCCAGAGCATGTGGTGCCAAAGACAGTAAGTATGATGGCCCTGAAACTCTCAAACTAGACCCCTTTCATGGTGTTGACCGGTTTGAATCTGGAATCTTCCAGATTGCGACAGCTATGTTTACATGCCAGAGAAGAGTGTGACCACAGCTCTGAAGCTGTCCCCTGACATGTTACTGAATTTCGAGACCTGGACTCTGGTCTAAGAAATGTTTATAATGACATGTTTTTCTGACTGTTGTATATTTTGCCCATTGTTTACATATGCGCCATATAGGAAAAAAATAGGCTTGACAAGAAAATTAACTAAAAGATTTTGATCTTAAAAATGACAGACAGACTTGGGGCCTGAACTCTAGTGAGAGAGACGGATAGTGAAGGGTTAACCCAGCTGGTCTTTAACATTAGAGAAAATAATGTCAGACGTGTTCGTAGTTCTAGAGGCTAGTCCTTCCACAAGCCCACCGCACGTACAATCCTAACATTCTTTGCAAGTCTTGAACAATAGACGCTCTAGGAAGATTACATCACGTTGCCGTGTTTGGTCAGGAGAAGGCAGATTTGTGAATAGGTTGGCCTGCAGCAGTTCTCTGCCAGTTCGGTCCTGTGATTGACAGGTACAAATAGTTCCTCCAGTGGCAGCATAATTAAGTATCGCGGCTGCTGTGTATGGTGCACGTGGCCGCCAACCTGAGCGAGGTATTTGGAAGGCGGGGGATTGGTGAGGCTGGTTTTCGAGGCGTTCCTTCTTTTGTTTCCATCAAACCGCTTCCTTACAGAATCTGTCAGAAAGACAAGCTTAATATTGAGAAAGATTATGCCGAATCCCACTCAGTAAGCAATGAGGTAGTAATTTAACACTCTTGCGACATGCTTTGGTCTTAGCTCTCTGAGTCCTCATTGAACGATGCTTGGTAAATATCAAGAGACCGAAGAAGTCCAGAACGCTCCCAAAGTCAGCCTGTAACCGAACTCTGCTTGTAGCAAATATGGATGAAAGACCCTGAGTTGTAAAATGGTTTTTCTCATGCCAAACACTGCTCGAAACTTAAAGGAAGAAAGTGGAAACAGGAATTTGGGCTGTAAAGCCCAGGAGAGCTGGGAAGTTTATGGCAGGTTCTAGGGCCACTCCAGAGCAATGATTAAAAAACGAATTGTTGCAATTTCCGCTATCGTTTCGTTTTTCTTTAAATGGCAGATCCAAAATTTGAATCCACTCTTAGCTACCTAAATCACCTCCTCTGCCTTGTCCAGAATCTTCTCTCATGGTCAGAGATTAATCTCAAGGGGAAAGGGGGTGATCAGGAGGTGGCTTTGCCTTCAAGTTTGTCTTTATTTTCTGCATGTTTGGCCTCTGACATAATTACCTTTTCTAATTTAATAAACATATGGAATTACTTTTTCTAAACATGACCGAGGGGGTCAAAGTTTATGTTTCCTTTAATAAGATTACAAAACTTCTTAAAGTTGAGAGAGAGTTTTCCTCAGGTGATAAAAAGTTCCTGAGAGATTCTCAATTTTTTTATTTTTTGAACGCAAAGACTTGAGCACAATGTTTTAATTCTCCTTAGACACCTGTGTATAATTTTAACTATTCTTCATTTGATAGTTTATATCCATAGGTGATATTATATAGTGTGCTGGTCCCAGGTCCCCATTTTAAAGGTGGGAAATTTTATTTGTACATATTCTGGCAGTTGTTTTTAGATTTTATTTTACCCCAAACATCCAAATATAAGTATATATTTAAAAGCACATGTAAAAATGCAATATAAAAGTATCTCCTCCAATTCATTTTATATATATGAATAGTATATAAATCCCCCCAAAATGTATAGAAATAGGAACTTGCAATCACAGCTGATTTTTTTGTGTGTTAGAATAGAATTCTTTGCTTCATAAAATAACTTTCCACAGAGTTGATTTAAGTAGCATATAAAAAAAAAGTTTTTAATAGAGGATTATGAATATGAAAAATTCCTAAGCACTTTGATGTGCATTAACCATCTTAAGAGCATTTCTGTGGGGTGAAGTAAGCATTTATATATTTGTCTTTCCTTCAACAGATATTTTTTAGGTCCTTTCTGTATGCCGAATACTGGACTAAATGCTCAGCACGCTGTAACGACATACCCTTGTGTTGAGTCATGTGCGGGGTGGATGCGTAAGCTGCGTTTCCTGTTCCACACGACAAGGGCTATGGTGCATTATGCAGAAAAGAGCATAGAGAGGAGCATCTCAGACTAGAGGAGAAAGGGAGGCTTCTTAAAAGTGGTGATATTTAAACTTAATTTCGAAGGATGAGAAGGAGTTAACCAGTTGAGAAAGGAAAAAGAACATTCTGATTATAGAGAACAGCACGTAGGAAGAAGCCTCAAGGTATGAACCATCCTGACACTGGCCAGGACCTTGATGTGTGGTCAAGAAGGTGAGCATGAGAAAGCGCTGGAAGTGGTTATTCTCTCGGTTACTCCTCCATCTCCCCGGCTGGTCCTCATTTCCCTTCCTTAGTCCTTAACTTCAGCGTTTCTGAGAGCTCAGTCCTTGGTCCTCTCTCTCTAAATTCACGCCGTTAATGATTTCATTGAGTCTCATGGCTGTCCATGCCATCTCTAGGCCAACAACTCGCAGATGTATGTATTCTGGCCCA
>NW_006436282.1:23925677-23938599 GCF_000325575.1 Pteropus alecto
CTTTCTGATGTTTCTACTTGGGTGTCTAATAGACCTTTCAGACTCAAAATGTCCAAAACTAAACTGTTCATCTTCCGTCACTAGCCTGCCCCAGCCAGAGACTTCCTTACTCACCTCTACTGATGGAGACTTTATTCTTCCAGTTGCTCAAACCAGAAACACTATGAGTTATTTTTCTTTTAATTAAGGTGAAATTCAAAGAAAATGAAATTCATCATTTTAACCACTTTAATGCGTACAATTTAGCAGCTTTTAGCGCATCCATACTGTGCCAGCATCACCACTATGTAATTTCAGAATATTTTAAAAAGTAATCCCTTCCCTACGAGCCACCATTTCCCATTCTCTGTAGCGGTTGCCCCAGCTCCTGGCAACCACTAATCTACTTTCCGTGGCTATGGATTTGCCTATTCTGAACATTTCATGTAAATGGAATTATATAATATGTGGCCTTTTCTGTCTGGCTTCTTTCACTTAGCATAATATTTTCAAGGTTCATCCATATTATCGATTAAGAGTATTTCTGATTTCTGTCTTTCTCTCACACCTCACATTCACTTCATCAAGCAATTCTTTTGGCTCCGTTTTCAGAGCGTACCCGCGATCTGAGCATTTCCCCCTCCCCCCACTCCTCCGGCGTCATCCCTTCTGCGTTACTGACATAGTCCCTATCTGGCTCTGCCCTGTCCCCACCTCCCTCCAGTGTGTTCCCCACACGGCAGTCTGAGGGATGCATAAAACCAGCAGCGTCTTCTTGATCGATTGTGGTCCCCGGTAGTAGCAAAAATTTTAAAAAATTAAAAATAGATAAGTAAACAAAATGATATGATAATAATATGATATTCAACTATTATTACAAACTACTTTATTCTGTGCAAGTATTCAAGGGAAAAAAAAGAAATATTTAAATGAATCAATAATAATTTTTTCCTTTGAAACGTTAATGCAAATAGCATTTATCTACGCCACAAACTAAACAGGTGATGACAAGGAAAGAATCAATCTCCACGCTTCAAGTTCAGAAGAAGAGTCTACTGCTTAATGGTTGCAATTTCACGTGTATAGATCCTTTGTTATTCAGAAAAATCTTCTGATAGATAAATACTTATAGAATAAGCCAATGAAATTTTTTTTTGGACACAATTTTTTCTTGTTCAAAAATTTCAGCCGATAGTTTCAGTTCTCTAGGTGGCGTATCAGCAAGAAACCGGGAGTCATAAATTAGGCACCAGGAACAAATCCTTGTGTAAGATTTCTGTTGCTTTGAAACCCATAATGTCTAGTTTTAATTTTTCTCTGCTTTTCTAAATCTCCTGCCTGTTTTCTAGGATAAATACACCAACCATATTACATTAAATATATTTTTTGTAAATTTGGTTAAAAATAGTAAAGCACATTAAATATGAACCAACTTGATGTGGTTCAAGCAAGGGATTAGTTAACAAACGTATTTATAAAGTAACATGAAACTTCAATTTCCAGTAATATGGTCAACATAGGACACCCAGAAATGTTAGATATAATGAATTTTTAAAAATAACAGTGGCAAAATACCCAAACTCCCCCTCAAACCAAAAAATCTGAGTCAGAGCATGTCACTCCTCTGCTCGGATCCAGCAGAGGCTCCTCATTCCACTCGGTGAAGGCCAGAGTCCCTGCCGTGTCGTAGAAGGCCCAGGGAACCCTTAGAACTTTCCAGAGTTGATGGAAGCACCATTCCCCATCCAGACTGGCCTTTTCTCCGTTCTCATCCATCCACACAGGCCTTCTTGCTGCTCCTCACGTGCCCTCCTCCCCTGCCTTAGGGACTTGGCACTCGGTCTTCCCTGGGAGTCCACTCATTTCCTTCAGACCGTTGCTCATGGGTCACCTACTCACCGAGGCTTTCACCCCTCATATGAAATTGCAGCCCTCCCACTCCAGCACCCAGTCTCTCTTCCCTTGCTCTTGTAAGTTTTTCTAGAATATATATCACCCTCTAACTTGCCCTATCATTCTGAAGATGGCGTTTTCCCCTGTGTGGTTCGCAGCCCCTCTTCCAAGTTCAACCTGCACCAAGTTCACTGCTGAGTATGCAGAGCCTGATTCCTCACAGCACCTCTTACCTCAGGGCTGATAATGCCGTTTCCTGACATTCAACACAGTTTAATTAGACGTGATGCCTTTTCAGCGGCTCACACTAGCTTTGAAAGGTTAGGATAGATAGCAAAGCCCACCAATGAAGAACTTATTGGGGAGGAATTTAAAGCTAAGAATTGGAAGAAAAAATGTTCGAGGAAGAAACCTGTGAATACATTCAACACAACTGGATTCAGATGTAATGTTTCAAAGAGATCGAGATGATTTTGTGGTAAGGTCTCTGGGTCCAATGTCTCATGTTAGAAAAGGAAGGTTAAGTCTGTCTGTTCAGATGAGAGAGGTTAAAAAAGAGCATGAATAAAACCGTAGGAGGAGGCGGCTGTGGCAAAATGGTGACACGTAATTCCCCAGGTCTTCAAAGGAAATAATAGAGAGGACACACTGTTGTGATTAATAGCGAAACTGAGGGAAAGAACCGAGGAGTGGTGTGAAGGGAGCACTTGACGGCACACAAGCTTAGGGGGAGGGCGTGGGATGGGAGTAAAGGGCAAGGTTGTGACGGACAGGACAATAAAATGCTGAAAACTAGAGCGAGCTTTCAATATTCCACGGGCGAGGAAAGCCACCGAAAGATCTTGCAGTCTCCATCCATTCCACTGCGTTCGGCTTAATGCATCTGCAACTTTGTCCCACGTGCCAGCTACTGAGTCATAAGGGAAGCTCTTCCCGATGTTCCTCCATCTCTGGGTTTACATGTGTCAAGAAACGTGGGCTTCTTCCTCGTGGCCCACAGAGGAGGCATGTTTTATAGTGCGTTTTCAGCCCTATGTAGTTCCTACTCCAACGTCCACAAATTCCTTGAGAGAAATGAAGGAATAGCTCATCTCCTCCATGGACAGAGCCTGGCTTAGGCACAGTGGTTCGTAGAGCTCCCAACAGTGTTAGCGAAGGTTGGGATGGGCTACCGGGGTTCAGTGGGGGTGGGTGTTGGGAGGGGGTGGTGCTGTGAGGGGTTCAGCGCCATCTTCTGGTCACACATCTGCTGTGGACACTGTCCTCCACGGAGCAAGAGAGGGGTTTTTCTGTACTGCATTGGACTAGTGTGTCGGATAAGAAAAGCTTTCCTTTCTTCTCCCAAGGTGAAGAGAGCAGACTCTAGATTGCAGAGTTCCAGAACCACACACATATAGAACCACATGGATGAAAGGTGAAGGAAACCCTTTTATTTTCTTAAGTGCTTGGAGTTCTTTTTATGAAAATACCATCAGAGAAGAAAGTAATTTTCTCTCTCTCTCTCTCTCTCTTTTTTTTTTTTTTGCAGCCCAAAGGATGCTGTGAAACTAAGACTAACTTGGACTTCTTAGCCAGGGACACCGTCCTGGGATCCTGAACACCTCCCTGAACCGTTTTCCATGGTGTGCCTGAATTTGAATGCACAGGGGGTGCAAGAAAACACACGAAGACAGCACTTTGAGAGGCAGCGAATTTGGGGCCACACGCTGAGCTAGCTCAGAGGTTGGGACCCAAATGAAGTTAAGTTTGCTTGTTGCCTCCCAGCTCAACCTCGACTTGTGAGAGATTTTAGTTTCACAGAAGCAGAGTTAGGGAAGACAGAATTGCATTAGTAAAATAAATCCCTTTAGACTTGGGTCATCTCGAAGATTCAATTTCAAGTGTTTTAGCGTAAACACATTTCTAAGGTTTCCTAATGCCAGCTGATATAGTCCTTTTGGGAGAAACTAAATGTGCCCAAATAAAATAGGGGTAAATGCCACAGAGAAATTCTCATAAAAAACAAATTATTGCTATATAAAAAAATCCTGCTTTTTTTCTCCTTTTAGTTCAGGGAGTTAGATACTCACTAATACACACATGTATATAAAACTATCAGCTTTGGCTGGAGATTCAAGAAAAATAGCTCAAGAAAAAAGGAGGACAAAGATTAAACCAGAATCCTTTTGATTTAAAGAGACTAAGAATTATTTAAAATACTCTTTCCATCTTCACGGCTATGGTTCGGGCTCTCTGATATGTCACTTGTGCATGTTCCCCCAAGGGACTGGAGTAGATAGCCAGGGTGAGCGACATTCTCAGCGCAGGTCCCAATGCTTTCCGCTTGTTCCCTCCGTGCTGTTTTTAGAACAAATGAGAGATGGCCATTCCTCTCTATTCAGTAGGGACAGTCAGGTGTTCACAGACTCTTAAGTTAACGTGGTCCATGTCGACCCGATTTTAATTCCGCAAACCCTTCGCTGAACAACTTTCATTTACAAATGTTGACTGTACTCTCCTTTGCATGTGGCTACAGAGATTAAGTCTCTTTGCTCAAGGATTTCCGTCTCTTGAAGGAGGTACATCAATAATGCAGCGATAACTGCCTAAGTGACAACGGGACCGGGGAGATTGGGGAAGGCCGTGAGGAGCGGAGGCGGGTCTCTGAGAAAACTATCCAGAGAAGGCCACACTGGAGCTGGCTTTAGTACTCTGAATTGTAAAGGAATTAGATTGAATAAGCCCCAGCCTTAATTCCCAGTGGGAAATATTTGTTTGTCTTACCAAGTGAGGGACTGTGACTCAGTAACATGTCCGAATAAGATTTTACTGGTTTCCCATTCCCAATCCTGCTGTTTCTCCTTTAGTTCAGGGCATTAGATACTAAAACAAGTTAGGTATCTCAAGTGTCAGGATGTCATTTTAGTGCCCGTGACTACACGGGTTGAGAGACTATTTGCTCAGAGGAAACACCTTGCGAGAAGATTGTGAAGACAACACCACTATGTTTGTATACTACTCCTGGAAAGTACATTAATGGCCATAAAATTATTTGGCTAATGTCAATGCATCTTTTGAGTGACGAGAGCCAACCTTTCCCGGGAAAAATTTCAGAGCCATGACCCACCGTTATGGGTTGAGTTGTGTCTCCCCCAAATTTGTATGTTGAAGTCCTTACCCCAGAATGTGACTCTATGTGGAAATAGGGTCATCGCAGATATAATTAGTGAAAATGAGGTCATCCTGGAGTGGGGTGGGTTCCTAACCCAAGGTGACTGCTATCCTTATAAACAGGTGAAATTTGCACACAAACTCTCATGGGGGAAAGGCCACGTGAGGCGACGTGGGGAGAAGATGGCCATCCACAAACCAAAGACAGAGGTCCGGACACGTCCTTCGCTCACAGCCACCAGCAGGAACGACCCTGCCACACCCCTGACTTGAGCTTCCAGCCTCCAGAACTGTGAGACAACAAATTCCTGTTGTTTAAGCTGCCCAGTTTATGGTACTTTGTTTTGGCAAACTCAGTAAACCAACACGCCCACCAAACTCTGGCATCACGGCTGCGAGCGGAAGGAATAGCTCTACCGTTGTCTCGTTCCGTCAGCCCCTCCGGGGCCTCTGCACTGTCAGGAGGCAGGTGCCTCTTCTTTCCAGAGAAGAGCCATAGATTATTAAATTCAGTATGGCCCAGCGGGGGGGCCGTCTGTCTTTTAAAAATGGTATTAGAGGAGGGTAAGAACTCACAGATGAGGTTTCTTTTACTTTGTAGAATGTTAGTTAGACTAGGAAGGAAAAGAAGAAAGAGACAGCCCTCAGGCCACTTTAATAATACGTACTTTTCACTAGCAGTGAAAAGAATTCACGAGTTATTTGACGAGATATTTTTAAGGAGAGAAGGTATTTTTGTGGCTTCCCTCTTGAAATCACACACACACACACACACACACACACACGCCACTACCACCACCACCACCAACAAAAATCACCCAAACCCAATAAACCCTTCACTTTATTTTCTTGAAGATTTAGTAGTGCTCTTTATCTTTATCTCAATCACCTGACTTAGCTTTCAGTTTTTCTCTCAATTTCAGCCCTTAATAATCAATATGTAATTCCCTGCTTAATTATTAGTAGTTGCCCAAGAGGCATGTAATTTACTTTCCTCGATTTGCGAAGGCATGCGTATTTGTCTAAGGGAGAGATTGTATAATATGATTGCACATTGTATTTTATAATGTGATAAGCTATTAGTATTACTAAAATCTATGCTTATAATAATTCGAATTTTGAATGTGACCTAATAGGAAGCACACTGACGAGAAATGTGGAATCTAGAAAGAGTACTGGACTTGGATTAAGAAAATCCGAGTTTAAAATGTAAACTCTGACACTTCTACCTCTGAAACTGCGAGCTGATCACATAACCACGCTGACCATTGTTCAAGGCTGCAGGATAGTGATCTCCTCCTATGCTTATTCTGAGAATTAAAATGAGATAATGTACATCAAGTTAGCTGGCATGATGCCCACACACAGGTACATCCTAGAAAATAGCTATTGGGAATTCATTAAATCGAAGCTCTGTTAGGGTAATAACCGGCTGTTTTCTGCATTTCGATCGTCCTGTTTTTAAAATGCACGAGTCTTCTCAAATTTAAAAGCTTCTTAAAATTAAGTGCAAAGGACTGAACCTGTAATCTATTTTTCAAGGCATCTAGTTTTAGGAAGTCATGTAGTATTTGTTGAGGGTTTATCGCATACCAGAAAGTGTTGACCTCTTATCTCTTTTTGGTTCTTATAAAGACCTGAGGAGGGAGACACCATCATTACCCCCACGAGGAAACTGAGGCCGAGAGGGTGACTGTCAGTGCACAGTCGCCAGCTAGGACGGGAGGACAGAGCCAACCAAGGCGGCACGGGGTTGAGACCGAGCTCTTAACCTCTGCCTCGTTCTGCCTCCCTGGAGCAGAAAATTATCCCAAGCGCTACCCTTTCACGATACAGACGATAGCTTATGGATAAAATGTTTTTTTATTGAGAGAGAGAACTAGCGAAAGGAATTAGATTTATTATTACCGCAGTATAAAGAATGAAGACTTCTCAGAGATCACGGCTGTCTTTAATCTCTTCTTGAAAGAAAAATCTTGGGAAAGGATAAATGAAAGTGCACGGTGCCCAGCCTTGGGAGAGAAATGGTTTCCCACATCTGAGATGACTCACATCTTAACCTTTCTGTTCCGAAATCTCTTTGTACGTATCCTGTGATTTACTCTCTGGGTGATGAGCTCTGTAGCAAATTCCCGGCCAACGCACGCAGACATCATCCGATTCAGAAGAGACATGCACTCTGCTTTTAAGTGGTCGCTTTCCCCCCTAGCTTCCCATATTTCTTTTCCCCTGAGGACACATCATCTACCGTGAAGTAGATTGGGAAGCAGAATCGTTTTCACGCCATAAAAATGGCAGGTTGATTTTGTGGAGTTTTGCTATATCAGTTACAACCCAGTTGGTCCCTAAGTATCGGAAGCTCCCGTAACCCCCTCCTGGGACTATGGTTGTGCTCATGTGATGCTGGTTTTGTAACGTGGCAATCAGGGTTCATCGTTGCCCAATAATTAGGGGCTTATTCCCTTAATTTTGTCTCATCGATCTGGGTCATCTTGCCTCAGACACATTTTTCTCTTTAAGGATATCTCCATGAACCCCAGGCTGACAGGAATGAATTCCGATAAAACCCAATAAATCTGACAGAAAAATGTGGAGTTAGAGATCCTCACAGACCATGAGGACTGTCGCATTAAAGGCTCCTGGGGATTTTTTTTATGACTTTTTTTTTTCCCCTTCCCTCTAATGCTTGGTCTCTTGCTTCCATAAATTGTGCTGGCTGGCTTTTCATTAACTCAGAAAGCTGAAATAATTCTTTGTAAAGAATTCTTTAGTCACACATGATTCAAAAGTTCACCAAGATCAAAGCCAGTCGGCTGCGTGGCGGGCCCGACACCGTATATTTCATGTAAATGGTGTGGCTTGCTACATTCTCAGCTGGACTTGTTCCAATTTCACATCCCCTCTGCAGATAATGGGACCCTCTGATATCGTCCCCAGCACAAGGGGCAGCTCTGTGTCGGATCTCATCTCCCTCAGGAGCCCGTACAGATGCTGTCTGTACAGGCCAGTGAAGTCATCCGACGGCCCCCTCAGTATTATCTGCAATTTTATGAAGCATGGGAGTCATTCTTGGTCTGGGGGGTCTGGGCCAGTGGGGTGGGGGAGGAGGGGAGTGGAGCAGAGAAATGCTTCATTGTTCAGGCCTCCTCCGTCTCCCTTACTTTCCCTTCAGGAGGGTGGGATGTATTAAAGAGCCCCAAAGGTGAGATGAAAGGAACCCAAGAACAACAAGCACAGACGGTCTTCTTTCTTGGGGATACTGCGCTCTTGTTCTTATATTGTCGTAGTGTCCTTGCAATTTTCATTGGAAATATACGGGCACAGGAGGAAATGATGTGTGGGAGACATGGGAGAAAGAACTTGACAGTTGGGCTGTAACAATAACAGAGCTGGAAAAACAGAGGGCCTTTCAAGGGGCTGGCCACGTCCATGCATCCCCCGTATCGTGGGCAGAGGCTCAGAGCCATTAAGAGACTTGCCACACACACCGACGGGGACCAGGAGGGAGAGGCGTGAGGAGAGTAAATTCTTGGTGATGCAGAAGAGGGAGGAACGGGTCTTGGCAGGTGAACTTGAGAGGCTCCTGGCGCCTCTTTACTGTGTGCCTGTTGGCTACGGCATTGATTAATTGATAGGCATCTAAGTCAGTTTCCAGAAGAGTCCATGGGAAGCATGAGCATTCGGTCCCATACGTGGTCAGTAGTGGCTGCGGTATCTGAGAGAGCCCTTCCAGGGCCTCTGAATAGGAGGACCAGAGATGGAGGACAAAGATAAGAAATGATGGAGAGGCAGGGGATGTACCTGGGACAAGGAGAGGGAGAACTCAAGGAAGAGAGGTGGAAAGTCAGCCGGTCGTAGCTGGCGGAATGGCCACCGGCATCTAGTACATCACCACGTGCTGAAGTGGAATCGGCAGTCCTGCTTCTACTTGGTGGTCTGGGCAATTTCTCAGGGGCTGCAGGAGTCCAGGTTACATGGCCTTTCCATCATACCACAAAATTCAAACCCTGCAAAGAGTCAAGTTCTGGTTCATCCCTTCCCTTGGCTTGCATGGCTTGGGGCC
Source organism: Pteropus alecto (assembly GCF_000325575.1). Classification (NCBI taxonomy): domain Eukaryota; kingdom Metazoa; phylum Chordata; class Mammalia; order Chiroptera; family Pteropodidae; genus Pteropus; species Pteropus alecto. Next base: position 23,934,763 of record NW_006436282.1, read on the forward strand.
AATTGCGTTAACCCCTTCATTAAGCCTTAGCTTTTACATCTCCCTTATGGTTTTAGAGTAACTAAGCCTTAGCTTATTTCGTCAGGATGTTAACGAATACAATATTATAGGGAGCAATTCAAACATGTGGAAGAAATACTCTGGATGCCAACACGGTGGAAATATAGACAGCGAAGTGAGAAGAACAGAAACTGGTTTTCTGTCACTCCCAACAATAGCTCAGGCATCGCAGAAGTTGCAAGTCAGCCTCTCCTCTGCCCGCCGTAAGGAGCAAAATATATTTTCAAAAATGGAAGCATCTGGTTAAATATTAAATAGGAGAGTCATTCTTCTGAGATCTCGCATGGCCAGCACTTAGGTAGCAGTTAAGTACGGGGGCTGTTGGCTTTGACAGCCATGCACTTATGATGCTGTATAAATAATAACTGACAGCAACCCCCCCGGAGTCTTTTTGCCAGTCTCGCCTCTCTGCATTTTCTTTAGCGAGTTTATGCACATAGACAAGCGCGCGCGCGCACACACACACACACACACACGCGCACACACTTTGCCCATCATAATAGCTATTGTCTTTTCCCCTCCCCCTTTCTTTCAACAGATGTGTCCGTTTTTAGTTAATGCAAAGGAAATGGCAGCTTTTAAAGGTAGCCTTTCGCAGGGGGAAAGAGCCGTATTAACTGAAGAAACCTTTTAGTTGCACAGTTTTATATTCAGACTCCCCTCCCCAGACATCGCTTGCCTGGGTCTGCGTTTCCTTCGGGCTTACGGGCTATTAGGAGGGGTTGCCGAGGGCCACAGAGGAGCAGCTCACGGGAGCAGCAGCAGCAGCAGCAGAAACTTTACCTCTAGGTTCTTGGGCCGGGGACGAGTAGCACGCGGAGCCTCTGACAAAGTAATATTTGTGTGTTCAAAAACAGGTTTAATGGGAAAGTTTGTTGTGCCAGCCTGGGCTCAAGATGCTAATGGTATTGATTTAGGCCATTGGCCAAATGAAAACGGATTCACGCCTATGAAATGGAAGGACACTTGGAATAATAACTTGCCCTCTCAAATTGTCTCAAAATGTGATTAGCACGTGTGCTCACGAGACCATGGGATCCACAGGGCCACTGTAGGGAGAAGATTCAGCCATAACTTGGCCTCACGCGAATCCACAGAGGAGAAAAACCTTGCACGTTCGCGGCGTGGGAAAACCTCCTGTTCGAAGTTTCAGCTGGAGTCAGTATGTGAGGTTCCACGCAGGGGCGTTCTCAGGTGTCCGGAGAGTGCCAGGCATTGGGGAATGCCAGCTCAGTGTGCCAACTCGGGTAGGAGAGAAGACCCCAGGGTGCAGCTCATGTGGGAGAGATTCTGGAAAGCGATCACACTGAACCCACCTGGTATGTAAGGCCTCACGCCTGAGCCAGAGAATGCATCCTGTGGAGAATGACACCAGAAGGACAAACCTCCCTGTCTTTCACCTTGCCTTGATGCCCAAGTATTGAGTGCGCACAAAATAACTTGAGGATTCTAAAGCGATCTCTGCCAAGTTGTAAATGCAGAAAAGACCATCATTAGCTCAAGGTGTAGAATTATGGCTTCCATCATGGAAAGAAGCATCCTTGTTGGCATCCAGACTTCAGACTTAGGGACAAGCCTTGTGACAGACTTTCCATTCTACCCTCCTTCCCATTTCTGCGAAAACTCTTCTATGTCCTCTTAAAGGCTGCTCCCAGCAGAAGTGAGCAGAGGGCCTGTTTGCTTTGTGAATACATTTGACTCTTACATTAGGAAACTTGGCAGCGTTTCCATATCCGCCTAAGTGGAACTGAGAATCACCGAGAAGGTAGGATCATCCACAAACATTCTGAGCACCATCTACGTGCATCTCAGTTCTGGAGGATGCGAAAGTTTTCAAGACAGACGGTGTCTGCGCCATTCTCTGATGAAGCAACCCACATCTACAGTGAAGGTACACTCCATCGGAACAACCTGCCAACACCTGAACATGAGTTTGTCCTCTTGGGCGTTTTCTATGAGTTCTACCAGCAGATGGAATCCACCCCCCGCCAACTAGTCAGTTTCTTCTCCCCTCAAGTTTAGCCAGCCCTTCCACATAGTGGTTCCCAAACTTGGCTTTCATTCGAAATCACCTGGGGAGGTTTAAAAGTTGTTGATTCTCACCTTTCTGAGGTTTCGACGTCATTGGCCTGAGGTGCAAGTTGGGAAAGGGGATTTTTAAAAGCACCCCGAGGGATTTGAATGAGCCGCCAAAATCGAGCCACTGCTGGATTCGCATCATTTCCCCATGGCTGCTTCCGCGTAAAAAGCCCTAACTGATCTAGCTGCTGGAATGTCTTCTCCATTCCTGCCTGCCCCATGCCCTCTCTCATGCCCAGTGTATGGGTCTCCGTATGTTTGACAAATGAACTTGACCGAAACAAGATCTTCTAATACCAAGAATGACTGGGTTCCTCTAGAAGGCTGGCTGCAGTTTTCAGAAAAATACTGTGAGTCGCTGTATTAGGTTCCTCTTGCTGTTATAATGAATTGCCACCAATTTAGCAGCTTACAGTTTATTTATTGCAAATTCGAATTTATTTATATCAACCCTTTTATTATCTTGCAGTTCTGTAGGTAGTAGTTCTGCAGAAGTCTGACGCGGGTCTCACCCAGCTGACATCAAGGTGTGGCAGGGCTGCGTTCCCTACTGGAGGCCCTGGGGGAGAATCCGCCTCCAGACTCATTCAGATTGTTGGCAGATATCAGGTCCAAGTGGTTGCAAGACTGAGTTCCCCGTATCCTTCCTGACTGTTGGCCATCGTCATTCTCAGCTTCCAGAAGCCACCTGTATTCCTTGGCTTGTGGCTCCTTTCCTGTATCCTCAAAGCCAGCAATAATGGGTCGAGTCTTTCTCAGACTTCAAACCTCTCCTACCTCCCCTTCTGACTCATCTTTCCCTCTTCCATCGATCTCTCTGAGTCACTCTGTATTTCAGGGCACATGTGGTTGGATCAGGCTCTCCTGGACAATCTAAGACAATCTCCCGATTTTAAAGTCAGCTGGTTAGTAACCTTAACTCCCTCTGCAAAATCATTTCACAGGAGCGCCTAGGTTGGTGTTGGATTAAATACTCAGGGTAGAATCCTGCCTACCACAGAGATTAGAGATAATTAGAGAGAACAGGGACAGTAAGTCGCTAGAGGTCAGAGCCAGGGTCAACCAGTAGATGAATGTTTTGAAGTGATTATTATTTTAGCAGTGACTATAGAGGTGATGGATCCTGCGGCTGATAGAGCAAACTGGGGAGAATAGACTCATGTTCATCCCAGGCTTTACAATTTACAAAGACCTTCCTAGAACTGGCTTGAATGTTCTAATATGGGGCTCCGTGCGGAGGGCAGGCAGGGACCTCAGAGGTGCCTCAGGGCCTGCCGAGAGGTGGGCAGGGTCTGAGTACCAGAGGTTCAACAGGCCGGGCTCTGCCCTCCTCCCTGGCCACACACCACAACAGCTCTGCTTTGACACCTTCTGGGTATTGAACCAGAATACAAATGACTTCTGAAGAAACACTTCTGGGTCCCTCGTGGGGTAGAGCCCTGTCAACTTCTCTGTCTTGCCAGTGAGGAAAGAGGTTCCCTGAGCTTCCACCACATCCCAGAATCCATTTAGCCCATGATGCATCATTCCGCTCAGAACGCGTGGGCGGTCACTGCCCTAAAGTGGCCTGCAGAGCTCACTTAAAAGCCATGAGAATCAACTAATTTTGCTGTAGTGAAATCTCATTTTGACCTTCCAATACTATGCTCCAGCTTATATTTTTTAAGACATCAGACATGGCACTTAGCATCTTGGATT
>NW_006436282.1:23939360-23946592 GCF_000325575.1 Pteropus alecto
GCACTTAGCATCTTGGATTTTGTTCCCTACAAATCATACTATGCAACCTGAAGGATATTCCAAATGATAGGCTAAGCACTGAACGCAACTGCAAAAGAATTTCTCACACAGATAGATAACTGATTGTGTATGTGTGTGCGCGTGCACGTGTGTGTATGTGTGCATGTGTGTTGGGGGAAGGGAAAGGGAGAGGCTTCATTGAAATAGGTCCAAGTCCCAAACAGGAATCTATTTTGAAAAGAATAAGACTTATTTGGATCCATATACTTTTTAGTGTATTTTAAAAAAATCACCTAATTTTACCATATTTAGATTTCGATAGATTTAATAAAGGCCTTTGAAATCACTGGAAAAAGGACAAAGAGGAAATGGAAAATACTCTGAGTCCATGGCATGTTATCAACCAAAATATTAAAGCTGTGTGTTGCTAAGCTTTCAGACTGCTCTCTTGCTTTTGGAAAGGGATGGATTTTCCTCCTGGCTGCAGAGTTTTTACAGTATTATCGAGGCTGGCTCGGAGTGTGGTAAGAACTCTGCCGTCTGCACAAAAAGCATTAGTAGCAAGGAGTAAGGGAGGCGGTTGATTTGCGGGGAATTTCCTAGAGAGAAAATCACGCTCCTGGGTCTTTTCTTCCTCTGAAGTTTTCTGTGGGGCCCTGAGGTGGGGGGCTTTAGGAAGGAGGGGTAGAGCTGGGCAGAGAGAGACGTCAGGCCAGGGAGAGGGGTCTGGGAAGAGCAGCCTCTGCTACGCCTCCCCATCCCCGGCCCCCTCACCGCACACAGACACACGCACATTAGTGGTCGGTTTAGCTGCAGCCTTCACAGCACAATTGCTGGGATTCAATCGATCGCTCCAAGCAAGAGATAGCGTCAGCAAGCATGCGGTGCGGGGGCTTCCGCTCTCACACATCATCAAGGCCCATCTTGAAATGGTTTGAATTAACGACACTTATTCAGACAGACAAAGTAGGTAAATGGAAATATTGGACAAGGCTTTTCACCTACTTTGCTCAACATTTCCCGTTACCTTGAGTGCTGGAAACTCTCCACGCTCCTGCTCAGCCTGAAAGCGAGCCGCATGAGCTCACGCCCCACACTGCCTGAGCTGGGACGTGCATTTGCTCATGTTGGAGGGTTACAGGAAAGGAGGGCCACTCTGTCGGGGCAGATGGGGTCCGGTACGGGGAACGTGCCTGGGGACGTGAGTCCCTGTCTTCCAGCATCAGGGCTACCCAGTACGGGGGTGCCATTCATCTCGTAGGTTTTTATAATGATTGCGACAATTTTCTGGCAGTTGGCAGTAAAGTATCTTGAGCAAGGGCACCTTTGATGAATTCACACAAAGTGGCCTTTGAGGCCGGTGGCAGGGCTGCCAAGCATCACCAAGTGAACAAAGCAAGGACTCTGAAGTCAGAGCCCAGTTCCAATTCTCGCTTTGCCATTTCCTGCCTGTGTGACTTTGGGCAAAAGAATTTCTTAAACATGCTGAGCTTTGGTTTCATCACCCGTTATCGCTGATTTTACGTGAGGCTGAAACGAGATGAGCTGGGAAAATGCTTCTCTCAGTAAGAACTGCTTGAGTTCATAATCATTAGGGCTTGCCCTAGGGTTCCACTCTCTACTTCCTTACCAGGCGACCTGGAATCACAGATCATGGGACCTCCAGGGAATGCCAAAGCACCGAAGCCTAAACTTGACCTGGCTTGATTCGGACAGCCCGCAAAGCCATCCTTCAGCCCAGGCACGTGTTCCCGGGGAGGCAGCGGCTTCCTTGCCCTGACGAATGTTCAGAGCTCTCCCATGCCACCCTGCTCTGCACAGGTGAGAAGCAGCAGGGGCCCAGTCTTAGCGAAAACCAAGCGGGATGGAGGGTCTTCAACTTTAGAACAATGGTGACAGCCCCGTGGCGGGTGGGGATGTGGGGTGTGAAGGGAGGCGAAAGCCTGCAGATGCGTCGGTGACTCTCGCTTTGTCTGCTCCTAGGACTTGCTCTGAGTTTCTGCTTGGCCCCCTCTGGCTTTGCTGTGTACGTGGGGAAGCAGGGTAGAACATGATCTGGAGTCAGACTCTGTGGATCCCAATCCAGGCTTTGTGTATGTTCTGGCTGTGTGGCCTTGGTCAGGTTACTTAACCACTCTGTGCTTCGGCTTCCGCATCCGTTAAATCTGGGTAGTCATAAAGTTCCCACCTCACAGAGTGGTTGTAATGATTACATGGAAGTACTTAGCTTAGTCAGTATTCAATACGTGGTAACATCTTTTGTTTGCCGTTTATCTATGACATCATGTCACCTTCCTAGATTTTTAATTTACGCGCTTTTAAAATGCAGTCCACAGACTTTACCTGCAAATTGATATTTTATGATATCAACGGATCACCGATCTGGTTCCAGCACCCAGCGCTGGGACAGTGACTCAGGCGATCTGCGAGGCCTGGGCTCCTCTCTGTTCCCGTCGTCAGTCGAACCTTTGGCTGACTTTCCTGAGGCTAAGCTACAAAATTCCTTTTACGGGTTGGAGAATTTTTATTCCGAAGGTATTATTTTCACTTTTTTCCAAAGGGGGTTTGCTCTTCTCTAATCGGACACTCCGAGTTCCCTTTCAGATTACGTCGATAGCGTACGTGTTAATTCTAAGGGGGAAAGTACGTGATGAGTTCTGCGTGTGTCAGTAGAGGTTTTCAAAGGCAAATATTTGATCAAAATATGTGGTTTTGTTTATTTGTGTATCTCTCTATATTAGAAACCTTAACTCGAACTGAACTGTTTAATGTGCTTAATCCGAGGCAGATGGATAGTCAGTGAATTATTTCTGCATACCACTTCTGTGGCCGTCCAGAGCTTCCTTTCGTATTGGTTCCATTCTGGCTGGCCACTCAAGCCTTCGCCAGAATAAGCTGGTGCCAGCCTCCACTTCCAGTGACACATGTGTTTATTCCCTTGAAATACAGCACAATTGCAGATTTCTTCAGCCCTGAGAGCCACTTCTGTAGCTAATCAGACCAGATAGGGTGCTGGGAGAAACCCCTGGACGCAGCATTGCATCCTGATAGATATTCATACAGGCCAGACCCTTCGCAAAGTGAACAATTGCCCAGATAATTATTTCCTGCTGTGGACTCCCCCCTTTTTTAATGCTTTGTTGGTTAAATCCTATTTTCCTTCCTACTTTCCTGTTGACTGCAGCTAAATTGAATTTGTTGCAACTCATCTCACACTAGGTCAGCAAAACCCTTCACTCTGTTGGGGGAGGCGAGTGGGGGAAGGGCTTAACCCTTTGGATGCTGCCTTTCCCGTCAGCCTAGGACCCAACATCTGCTTATCTCTTATTCCTACAGCAGAGCAAGAGGAGAGGAAGGGCTTCTCTGATTTGGGGGGAAATGAGGAATGAGATAGAAATGGAAAATGTTATATTAGGATCGTGATCATCTTTGGTAAAGAAAGTTCCTGTCACTTTGTATTGCCATTCAGAATACAGAATCGTGACAAGGCAGATAAGACAGTGTGCACAGCTTAGTAAGTATAAGGACGGAGGGCATTTTTGACTAAAAGCCTTTTCTAGAAACATGTCATAAATTTGAAGTGAAGGGCAGGTTGTCAAACAAAATGAAGGAAAATTGGGGTTATCGCCCCTGGGTTACGAGATTAATAGAGGGGTCTGGATTCAAAAGGGGGAAAAGTGACTTTAATTCACATCACATCTTAGAGTGATCTGTGGAGCGAGTACCCCGTCTCAATGATGGTTTTTCGCCATTTGAAGACTAAGAGGTACTGTGCCGTGGGATCAGATAGCTTGGTCTGCTGAGAGGTGAGAGAGCCTGAGGAAAGAGAACCAGCTGTGAGAAATATTCTGGCCAATATCAGCAAGTGGGATTTTGTCAGCCCGCTGCGGCTCCTGTCATCCTTTGTGTGAAAACTGTCCCCATCCGGTGAGAGTTTGTAGAACTTGCTAGAAGCAGAGATGGTGTCAGAAGTTGCATTTGGCTGTCGGTCTGGAAATGTAGCTTATGTTCCTGCAGGTGGACTGTCTGGGTCAAAGCATTTCCTGTTAGATGGAGAGTCTCAAGTTTCCCTCCTCAGATATTGTATGAAATTTTACTTCCTCCTGGAATATATGAGGCTACCTGCTCCCCACCCCCAGCTCCCCTGAGCATGGCGGACCTGAGAGCCTGGACCACCGTCACGTGTTTGCTTCTGACCTCACCACCCCTGGGCTACCTGCCCCACCCCCAGCCCACCCCACCCCACCCCACCCCACAAAGAGCATAGAAGCAAACTTTTATATTTTGCCAGTACATGTTTAAATAACGGTATTTCAGTTGTGTTTTAATGTGCATTTCTCTTATGAGTGAGGGAACAAGAGCCATATGTAATGTTTTTCCTGAACTGCATGATTATATCCTTTGGTAACTTTTCTATTGATTTGCTGGTCTTTTTTGTATGTATTTACAAAAGCTTTTTAAAAAAATCTCACAAATATATAAGAATATTAGTCCTTGACTTACTACATAAGTTGCAAATCTTTTCCCAATTTGTTGTCAAACGTTTTACTTTGCTTATGGTTATTTTTTGCTATGCAAGGTTTTTTTTATTTTATTTTACTTTTTTTGTAGCAGAATTTATCGATTCTTTTGGATGGTTTCTGGACCTTAAGTCATCGTTGGAAAAGCTTTCATATTTTACTCTGAAGTTAAATAAAAGAATTTTTTTTATTTTTCGACAAAAATATGAAAGGATAAATTAAGAGAAAAGAATAGAAGAAAAAAATAGAATCATGAAAGACTGTTTTGTTCAACTGTGTGCATTTAAACTGTATATATTCTGACACTTGGATGAAATAAACAGTTTTCCAGGAAAATATAATTTTCTAAAATTGACCCCAGAAGAGAAAGAAAATGCAAAACAGTTTCCACCAAACACACAGAGAAAGTTGTCAAAGACTGATCCCCCTCAAAAGCACCTTTAAATACAAAGCATCTTTCAATAAAAAATAACTCCATAGCAGAGAAAAAGCGTAGCGCATAGGAAAAGAAGGAAAACTTCCAATTTTGTTTAACGAAATGCGTTATGTTGCTACCAAAACCCTAAATGGACTGCGAAAAAGTTAGAGAGTAATCTGTCATGTAAATACTTATTCCAAAATCTTAAACTAAATATTAACAGCATATTAAAATAATAATGTATCCTATCTAGGTATTCTAGGAATGCCAGTGTAGTTCAACATCGAGAAATCTAGAAATCCATTCGTTATATTAATCTAAGAAAAGTTGTTTATAAAAATTGTTTTTACAGATGCTGAAAAAATCATTTGACATAATTCCATATACATTTTTTTGATAAAATGCTCAATAAATTGATAATGGTCTGATACTTTATTTATGTGTATCTCCAGCCCAAAAGCCAGTACCATACTTATTGCTAAGAGCATTCCCACCAAAGTCAGGAATATTATATAGAAACCACTATTATTTATCATTGTGCTAGAGTACAAACTGATAGAATCAGACAAGAAAAAATTATAGCTACAAAAATTAGGAGGAGGAAATATAACTGGCATTATTGGCAGAAGATATTAGCATAAATCTGTAGAACCCAAGAGCATCACCTGAAACACAGTTGAAATGAGTAAATTCAGTAATATCAGGGTATAAAAGTTAATACAGAGAAATAAACAGCTTACGCATAAAATAATAATCAGTTACAAAGTATAAGGAAAAAATATCCCATGTTTAATAGCAACAAGAGAGAGAAATACATAGGAATAAACTTCACAAGGATAACAAAACCTATATGAAGAAAACTTTAAAATCACTTCTGAAGAGCATGCATAAAATGTGAACACATGTGTGGTGCACACACACACACACACACACACACACTTGAACAAATGGGAGACACTCCAAATCTTGGAAGAAAATACCATAAAGATGTCAAATTTCACTCATTTTAAATTTAACATGATCGCAATAACAACAGAGAAACCCACAGGGCTTTAAAAAATAGTTGAGATAATTCTAAATCAAGAAGAACAGGAAAATTCTGGAAGGAATAGAGCAATAGAGGAGGTTGTCCTCTCAGATATTAAATTAGCAACAGTGTGGTACTGATGCCTGAGTAAACAGAGAGATCACTAGAACAGACCGAAAAGTCCAAAAATAAGCCTCAATATATGAGAAATCAGTTAAGGAAGGCTGTTCAACTCAATAAATGATATTGGAACAAATCATAAAATTGTAGCCAAGTGAAAGGAGATAAATTTATAGCTACAAAAATACATACCATTTACCAGGATAAATTCCAAATGGGTCAGAGTTTAAATCTAACTCATTAGTATATAACTGGTGGTGTTTTTGTTTTACTTAAAGGTAAGTGTATCGCGAACACAAGGCCATGTCAGTAAATATACCACTGTCATTTGATTTTTAATAGTTGCATAGTACTCCACTTAATAAAATGTACTTTGTTTAACTAAACTGATGTTTATGGACATTCTAGGCCGTTTCCAATGTTTTGCTTTTACAAGCAAAGCTGAAATGACCATTTAACAGTGTGGTGGGGATAATTTACCAGAACAACAAAGCAGAGCTCTCAAAATTAAAGGTCAGTTATTATGCTAACTTTCTGCAGCTGCTGTAACAAATTACCACAAATTTGGTGGCTTAAAACAACTGGAATTGATTCTTTCACAGCCCTGGAGATCAGAAGTCCGAAACCAGTATTACTAGACTGAAACCAAGGTGTCAGCAGGGCTGCCCTCTCTCTGGAGGCTCTAGATTTTTCCTTCCCTCTTCTGCTTCTAGTGGTTCTGGTATTCCTTGGCTTGTGGCTGCATCCTTGTAATCTGTACCTCTGTAGTCACATTGTCTTCTGTGGTTAAATCTCCCTCTGCCCTCTCTCATATAGGATACATGTGATTATATTTAGGGATCATTTTGATTATCCAAGATAATCTACAAAATCTTGTTTTCTTCTTCTTATTTTTTGCTATATAAGGTAACATTCCCAGGTTATAGGGATTAGAACTTGTAAAAAAATTATTTTCGAGGGAAGCATTATTCAGCTATTCACGTTCTTGGAAATTTGTAGATTTCTCTGACGCTAAATATTAAGAACATTTTTTTTTTAAGCAGTGTTCATTTCTCTGCAGATTCTAAGCTTTTGCTTAATTACTGGGCTCCTTCTTACGCCTTCATCCTTTTTCTGGGTCCTCCCAGCATCACTGCCCAAGCGTCCC
>NW_006436282.1:23946608-23947439 GCF_000325575.1 Pteropus alecto
GGGCTTCGGAAGGCTTTTTTTGGACTTGCTCCTGGGCCATCTGACCATGCCAGAGGGTGAGCTTTCCGAAGGCTCCTCTCGATGTCATGTCCGTCTCTTCCCTATGAAGATTTCTTTTTGGTGTTGGGTGACTTCGCCTCTCGGCTTCCTTTGGTACGCCACTATTCATTTTATAATCACCATCCTGCTAAACATTCCATCCTCATGGTTTTTTACTTGTTTCTCTTGCATTTTCTAGCTCAACAGCTGTATTATCTGCAGTAACAACGGCACTGTCTCCTGTTTCCCAACACTTATATTTCAGGTCTTGGCAATTTTCACAGAAAGGAAAAATAAAAACTTTTTGCAAATCATGTGTCTCCCCTTTCTCCCAAAAGTCCCAAGCCCCTGGCTTTGTTTGTCGTGCCAGGTGGCCCTAATCTGCTCATCAATTGTGCTCTCGTTTTTGGCTTCAGCAAAGGGAGAAACCTGGGAGCCCTCTGACCCTCTGGGACTCAGGGCTTTGCTGGAAATCTCACTGATCGTGCTGTGGGTGCGGGGATCTGCCGGTCAACTTCCTTCTCTCTCCATGTTCCTTTTCAACAGCCTTTAGGCTTGTCAGCAGGGAAGTTTATTTAATAAGTCAATGACCCAGTCCCCAGCCTGGGGACAGCTTTGGAGAATAAGCAAGCAGGGAATTTGAGGGCAAACCCATTCCCAGACTTGGGAAGAGTATGGTCTCCCTGCCTTTCTTTGCAAACTCCTCCAAAAATTGGGTAGAAACTTCCTTTATTTGCACCCTTCTGGATTCATTGTCTCCTGTGTAAAGAAGAAGAGACTTGTGTCAAACCA
>NW_006436282.1:23947537-23967590 GCF_000325575.1 Pteropus alecto
AGGAATTCACATCTTGGGTCTTCCATTGGCAGAAATATAAGTCTGTCCAAATTTCATCACCTGGTTTAGCCTCAGTTTCCCAGTCAGTGAAATGGGCCCAGTGAAATCATACCGAAGGTTGCAGTGAGGACTCGGTGAGTCAGCCGTGTCCTACCCCTCGCAAGATTCCTGTCACAGAGCGGCTATCTTAATGTATACTCCATTTTCACTCATGTTTAGACTTGAGCCCTGTTTTTACTCTATTTTCCCTCATGAAGTTCAAGTTCTCTTTTAGACTATCCTTAAACTTAGCCACAGTATACATTAATAATTACTTGACATTTATATTTATTAATCCAGATACTGTGCTAAATGCCTTACATATGGTTTCTCATTTAATCCAACCTTAAGAAAAATATAGAAACAGTCGAAGCCCCAGTCTCATCTCCCTCCCTCAAACACAGGTTTGAAGTTGATGAGTATCTTTCCTGGTCCTTTTTTTTATGCCTTTGTTACATATCTATGGACAATATATAGTGAACAAAGTCATATAGTTTCCTACATTTTTAAAACAATGTAACTGTCCATTTCCTTCTCCAATCTGGTCTTTGGAATCAATAGTGTACTTTAGACATTTATTCAAGTATCTCCAGTCCATTAATTTTAATTAGTATAATAGCTTATTGAATAAAAACACTATTTATCTATACATTCTTCTATTAATGGACAATTTCCTTTAAAATTTACAAGCAATTCTGCAATGCCTGTTTTTGTGGTGTCTCCTTGTTCCCAAATTATTATTATTTTAAGACAATTTTCTAATAGATAAACCATTTGGCACATTTTAAAGATGTTTGTTATCAACTGTCAGATTTTACTCCATCTCTACCACCGTCATTACTGGTTTCACCAGCTGGGTATGAGAATGTCCATTTCTTAGATAATCACTAACATTACATATTCTGATTGACTTAAATTTTTTGCTGACCTGATAAAAACAAAGCAAGACAAAAGCCATCATCATATAGTTTTAATTTTCATATCCTTGATGAGTAGTGAGACTGAATACCTTATTGGCTATTTATTCTGTTTGTTTTGTGAATTGTTTATTCTCGTCTGGCCTATTCTATTTATCTTCCATCTATTTTGCAAATACATTTCCCAATTCACCATTAATCTTTTGGCTTTGTGGTGATTTTTACTCTATAAAACTTTTAACTTTTTATATAGCCAAGTGGTCAAATCTATCAACGTTTTCAAGTGAATCTTTTTATTTTTTTAGTTATTGAGTTATGTTCGATTAAATTCTACAATTATACGCGCTATGCGAAAGACGCGAAGGGTTACAAATAATAGTTATGGTCTCAGGGGGAGCTTATAGTTTAGTTGCGGAACAAGATATTTAAATAAAGCTATAGTCAATAATAGAAGCTGTCTATGATGAGTGTCAGATACTTGGCACAAAAACCAGGAGATTTCATCTGGGCTGCCAGAAAGCTGAAAGCGAAGAGCGCTAGTGAATGCTGAATCACAGTGACCAGATTAGCTCAGGCGACTCATGGAAATGCAGAATAGTAGGGCTAGATCATCCTGAGAGCCATCTAATACAATCCCTCCATTTAAAAGAAAAACATGTATCTTTCTGAGTGGACTGAATTCTCACCAAGATGTCCTGCCAGCAAACCCAGCAGCAGGGCCAGCCCCTACGTTAGTGTCCCTTCGAGTGCCCCAAACCAGGCCCTCTCTAGACTCTTCCCGCTGTGGCCCCAGCTCTGGGAGCTGCTGCCACATGAGCCCCCACAGCCCCCACAGATCCTGCCAACGCCAGTCCCAGAGTCCCACCTGCCAGGAGTGGGGGCCCTCGGGTGCTCTGACTGTGAACCACAGGGGAGCAGTATTGAAGAGATCGAGGGGTGCAGGGCTGCCCCAGACCCACGCTTCCCCTGCCCCCATTCTCTTTTCTCTACTGCAGGGGAGCGTGTGTGCAAGGAGCGTGTCGATAGGGTGTTTTCCATGTAGAACTTTCTATTTGTGCTCATCGTGGATCCTGATTTCTTTCTTCTCTATTTCTTACAACTCGTGTGGCATCCTTGTCGTTGCCAGAGTGTGTGCCCACCATGTAATTATTTACTCACCTCTCAAAGCCCGGGACCCCAGGACGCCTCTCGAGGTAACGGCAGAGCCCGACGGAGTGGTGGGACGGCTTGGCCCATCCGAGGACATCTTCTTCTTCTTAATTCTTCTTTTTTTCTTTTTTACTTTGAAATAATTATAGACTCGCAGTAAATTGTAACCGTAGTACAGAGAGGTCCCGTGTATCCATCTCCTTGCTTTCCCCTAGGATGTCCTCGTACATAGCAGGACATTATGAAGTGAGGAAATCGGTCGACTCAAAACGATTAACTAGACTACAGATTATGTCATAGTTCACCAGTTCATACATGACTCATGTTTTTGTGTGTCTTTGTGTATAAGTCTATGATATTCGATCACGTGTTTAGATTTGTACGGCCACCACCACATCGAGTTCCCGAACAGTTCTGTCATTACAAAGGAGTTGTGCGTATTTCCCTTGGTAGCCACAGCCCTGGCTCTTTTCTCTCCACAGGCAACCACTTACCTGGGCTCCATCTCTACAGTTTGGCAATGTCAAAAATATTGTATCGATGGAATCACACGATGTGCATAGCCTTTTGAGACTGGCTTTTTTTTTCACTCAGCATAATGCCCCGGAGATCTATGTAAGTCATTGATGTGTTAATAATTTGTTCCTTTTCATTGCTGAAATACTATTCCGTGATGTGGATACGCCAAGGTTTGTATGACCATTCACCTGTCGAAGGACATAGGTTGTCCTCGATTTTTGGATATTATAAATAAAGCTGCTCAAGTCATGTAACTGGTTGAATAAGTTAAATGCGTAACAGTCATACAGCTATTTCAGAAATGAGCTCTTTTAATCTTTGTTAATAGAAAAATATACACATTTCTATTGGAGTTCCTTTCTACCTGCTTACTTTAGGGTCTTCTTAAAGGGGTGTTTGGGCAAATGACCATTCTCAGGCCACCCTTCTCATAACTATCAATAATTTTTAGACTTGTGCTTGGGAAGACCAAGGCTGATCTTCAGCCATTAGAGGTCACCTTTCTGAAAATTTTGTCAAAACTTGTTATCTGCTGCGCACATTCTCTCTTTGGGGCCACCGTACATTTTCACCTCATTTCATTGCCTTCCAACCACTCATCACTCTGACATCTTGATCCTAACTGAATTGTTCCCTTGTTCGTCGACTGCCCCTTCCATGAGAGCTAAACTTGGCTTGTTCTCTGCTGTCTTCCAGTTGACAGCTTGGGGGGCCACGCATAGAGTGAGCATGTAATAAATGTTTTTGAATGAATGCGTGAATGAACGATGTCTTCAATACATAAAAGAGACTTAAAAAAAAAAAAAAACATTCCAAGACTGGATTTAGGTAAATATAAGCAAAGCCCATCAAATAAGGAGAATGAAGGAAAGCCATTCCAGGGCTTGGATTTAGAAAGCCTGAGTCAGAATCTGAGCTCTGCCGCTTACTGCTCTGAATCTGTAGGCAAATGATTTAACTTTCTTTGCCCAAGTCCTCTCATTCGCAACACTGTATATCATCTTCGCATAGTAACTGCGAAGCTCAGGTAAAATAATCTGCGTGAATGCACTTCGTAAGGCACTAACGTGCTGCGTAAATCTAGGGGATTCTCCCCCTCGTCAAGGTTTTTGTCTCCTCCTCCTCTTCCCTTTTGTCCTTCCCCTCCTCTCCTTCATCATCGTTCTCATCCTCACCACGGCCCTGACCATCGAAATCCTGGAAAAGATGAAAGCATTTAGGCCACTGCAAATTTGAAATCATGGCGTTCTTGTGACATTCCATCCAGTAGAGGGCAACAGTTCCTATCAGCTAAGTCCAATATCTTTAAACATCAGGTTGAAGTACAATCATGGCAATTTACAGTCATTAATATTTGTTTATTGTTAAAGGAAACATATGTGTCCATCCTAGTAATCCTTTCATTCAGCAATCTCCAGATATTCATGTTTGGCACATTGACTTGTAGCCCAGGCTTCTTTTGGAAATGCCTGGCTACCATGAAAGTTATCTTTAAAAAAAAATAAAATAAAAATAAAATAAAAATAAATAAAAAGAATTTGCATTCTCTTCCTTCCTTCCTGGCTGGGTAAAAGGCAGAGCAAATTGTTCAGGAAGGATGCCATAGACTTGCTTCTGTTTTAAATATTTATATCCTTGGCATCGGTGTTATGAGATAGGGTGATTGCTTGGCTTGATTAGGTTATCTGAGATGCTCTCACTCCTTAAATGGGAATTCTCCACCAAGAAACTGATCTCCTGAGTCTGTTTGGTAGGGTCTAGGAACTCTGCCTGTGGTGCCAGTTGGTGCAGGGGCGGACCCCCCGGGAAGTCGCCGAGGGGCTTCACTGCAGACAGTGAGTGCAGCTGGGTCTTTGATATCCTGCTTTAACACGCTGCCAGGGGAACCACATTAGATAAGCCAGTGCAAACACTTCAAGATCAGGGAGGAGATGGGAGGGTGCTGGGGGAGGGAGGAAGGGAGGGAGAAGGAGTGAGGGGGAGAGGGAGGTGGAGAGGGGGAGGGAGCAAGAGAGAGAAACAAGGTAGCCCAGTTATTTCCAGTTAACAAGAATCAGTTGAGGATAATCAGGTTAGTGATGTTTGCTCGCTCTGGAGAGAACTGTGCCTGTCTCATTACTGTGTGGAAGGTGACTGGGATACCTCTTCCCTTCTAGGGAACTCTGTTAACCTTTGCATCATATCAGCCCCTTTTATTAAGGAAGGCACCCAGATATTTAAACAAGATGGTCTATGCATCTGAGTATCATCCATTCATTCACTCATTCATTCATCTAATGTCAATGGAAGGACTACTGTACACTATGAATTGGAGAGTCGAAATGAAATAAGATCAGGATCTTTCCTTTGAATAGTTCCCAGTCTCTAGGGGAGACTAATGTGAATGATTAATGACCCCACAGAGGGGTAAGTACTGTAACTGAACTTGGGGTGCAGGGCTATGAGGGCACAGTGAGATGGTAAGTAGCTCCGTCTGTGGGAAGCTCCTAAAGAGGTAGTATTGAGCTGTGTCTTTGTGTATGAGACACGTTTCAGAGGTTGAATTTTCCATCTTGCTTCACCCTCTAAGCAAACCTTGGTCCATGTCTACAGGAATGATGGATGAGAAAGATGCAGTCAAGTTGTATTATTCCAAGTATCCCCAGCCCTGCTTTTTTTTTTGTCACTTGAAGTTGACCTTCAGTATTATTTTATATTAGTTTAGGTATACAACACAGTGGTTAGACATTTATATAATTTACAGAGTGATCCCCTCGATTAGTCTAGCACCCACTTGGCACCATACACAGTTATTACAATATCATTGACTATATTCCCTATGCTATACTCTACATCCCCATACTATTTTGTAACTACCAATTTTTATTTCTTAATCCCTTCAACTCTTTCACCTGGCCCCCTAAATCCCCTCGCATCTGGCAACCATCATTTTGTTCTCTGTATCTATGAGTCTGTTTCTGTTTTGTTTGTTCATTTATTTTGTTCTTCAGATCTCACATATAAGAGAGATAATATGGTATTTTTCTTTTTTTGTCTGATTTATTTCACTTAGCATAATATCCTCTAGGTCTATCCATGTTGTCACAAATGGTAAGATTTCATTTTTTATGGCTCAGTAATCTTTCATTGTATATATGTACCACTTCTTCTTTATTCAATTGTCTATTGATGGGCACATATATATTGGTTACTTCAATATATGGAAGGTTACTTCCATATATTGACTATTGTAAATAGTGCTGTAGTTAACATAAAGGTGCATATACCTTTTGAATCAGTGTTTTGGATTTCTTCAGATAAGTACCTAGAAGTGTAATTGCTGGGTCATAAGGTAGTTCTATTTTTAATTTTTTGAGGAATCTTTAAACTGTTTTCCATAATGGCTGCACCAATTTGCAATCCCACCAATAGCGCACTAGAGTTCCCTTTTCTCCACATCTTTGCCGGCACTGTTGTTTGTTGATTTATTGATGATAGCCACTCTGACAGGTACGAAGTGATAGCTCGTTGTGGTTTTAATTTGCATGTCTCTCATGATTAGCGATGGACATCTTTTCATATGTCTATCGTCTATCTGTATGTCCTCTTTGGAGAAATCTCTATTCAGGTTCTCTCTCTATTTTTTAATTAGAATGTTTGGGTTTTTGGTATTGAGTTGTATGAGTTCTTTATAAAGTTTAGATATTAACCTCTTATCACATGTACTATTGGCAAATATCTTCTCTCATTTAGTAAGTTGTCTTTTTGTTTTGTCAATAGTTTCCTTTGCTGTGCAAAAACGTCTTAGTTTAATGTAGTCCCATTTGTTTATTTTTTTTGTTTCCCTTGCTTAAGGAGACATAGCAGAAAAAATATTACTAAGAGCAATGCCAGAGAGGTTATTGCCTATGTTTCCTTCTAGGAGTTTTATGGTTTTGTGTCTTACATTTAAGTTTTTAGTCCATTTTTAGTTTATTCTTGTATGTGAAGTAAGAATGTGGTCCAGTTTTATTTTTTTTGTGTGTATATCTGTCCAGTTTTCCAAACACCATTTATCGAATAGACTATTTTTATCTCATCGCATTTTCTTGTCTCTTTTGTCATAGAGTTAATGACCATATAGGTGTGGGTTTATTTCTGGGGTCTCTATTTTGTTCCATTGATCTATGTGTCTGTTTTTATGAACATACCATACTATTTTGATTACTATAGCTTTGTTGTATAGTTTGATAACAGGTAACGTGATGCTTCCTATTTTGTTCCTCTTTCTCAAGATTGCTGTGGCTATTTGGGGTCTTTTGTGGTTCCACACAAATTTTAGGATTATTTGTTCTAGTTCTGTGAAAAATACCATTGGTATTTTGATAGGGATTGCATTGAATTTATAGATTGCTTTGGGTAATATGGACATTTTAAAGATGTTAATTTTTCCCATGAGCACAGTATCTGCTTCCATTTATTTGTATCTTCTTTAGTTTCTTTCTTCGATGTCTTACAATTTTCTGAATACGAGTCTTTAACCTCCTTGGTAAAATTTATTCCTAAGAGTCTTATTAATTTCTTTGTTGCAATTATAAATGAGATTGTTTTCTTAATTTCTCTTTCTGATGGTTTGTTAATGGTGTATAAAAATGCAACTGATTTCTGAATATTAATTTTGTATTCTGCTACTTTACCGAATTTATTTATCAGTTCTAATAGATTTTTTGGTAGAATCTTTAGGGGTCTCTCTATATAGTAACATGTCATCTGCAAATGACAGTTTTACTTCTTCCTTTCCAATTTGGATGCCTTTTATTTCTTTTTCTTGTCTGATTGCTATGCCTAACATTTCCAATACTATGCTGAATAAAAGTGGTGAAAGTAGGCATATTTGTCTTGTTCCTGATCTTAAGAAAAATGCTTTTAGCTTTTCTCCTTTGAGTACGATGTTAGCTGTGAGTTTGTCATACATGGCCTTTATTATGTTGGTGTATGTTCCCTCTATTCTCACTTTGCTGAGAGTTTTTATCGTGAATAAATGCTGGATTTTTGTCAAATGATTTTTCTGCATTGATTGATAGGATCGTATGGTTTTTATCTTTCATTTTGTTTATGTGGTGTATCACATGAACTGATTTGCAGTTATTGAACCAAACATGCATTTCAGGAATAAATCCTACTTGATCATGGCGTATGATCTTTTTAATGTATTGCTGAATTCGGTTTGCTAATATTCTGTTGATGATTTTTGCATCTATGTTTATCAGGGATCTCGGCCTGTAATTTAATATTTTTATAATTTCTTTGTCCGGTTTGGGAATCAGGGTAATGGTGGCCTTGTAAAGTGAGCTTGGGAATTTTCCTTCTTCTTGAATTTTTTGGAATAGTTTTAGAAGGATAAGTATTAATTCTTCGTTGAATGTTTGATGAAGTTCACCTGTGAAGCCATCCAGTCCAGGAATTTTTTGTTTGTTGGGAGTTTTTTGATTACTGATTCAATTTTGTTTGTAGTAATCAGTCTGTTCTGATTTTCTGCTTCTTTTTGATTCAGTCTTTGGAAAATGTATGTTTTTAGAAATTTATCCATTTCTTCTAGATTGTCAGATTTGTTAGCATATAATTGTCCAGAGTATTTTCTTATAGTTTTTTGTATTTCTGTGGAGTCTTTTGTCACTTCTTTTTCAGTTATGATTTTATTTCCTTGGGTTCTCATTCTTTTTTTCTTGATGAGTCCGATGGTTAAAGGTTTATCAGTTTTATTTGTCTTTTCAAAAAACCAGCTCTCAATTTTGTTGATCTTTTTTTTAGACTCTATTTTGTTTATTTTCACTCCGATCTTTATTATTTCCTTTCTTTTATTCACTTTGGGCATTGTTTGCTGTTCTTTTTCTAGTTCCTTTAAGTGTAAGGTTAGAGTGTTTATTTGAAGTTTTTCTTGTTTGTCCAGGTAGGCTTGTATTACTATGAATTTCCCTCTTAGGACTGCTTTTGCTGTGTCCCATAGATTTGAGGTTGTTGTGTTTTAATTTTCATTTGTCTCAAAGTATCTTTTGATTTCTTCTTTGGTCTCATTGTTAACCCATTCATTCATTGTTTAGTAGTAGTATGTTACTTAGCCTCCTTGTGTTTGTGTGTTTTCTCAGTTTTTTTCTTGTAATTGATTTCTAGTTTCATACCATTATTGTTGAAGAAGATGCTTGATGTGATTTCAATATTTTTAAATTTATTAAGACTTGTTTTGTGGTCTAGCATATGGCCTGTCTTGGAAATTGTTCCATGTGCATTTGAGAAGAATGTATATTCTGCTGATCTGGGGTAAAATACTCAAAAAAATATCAGTTAAATACATCTGGTCTGGTGTCATTTAAGGCCACTGTTTCCTTGTTGATTTTCTGTCTGGAAGATTTGTTCATTGGTGTCGATGGGGTGTTAAAGTCTTCTGTGACTGTATTACTGTTGATCTCTCCTTTTATGTAGGTCCATATTTGCTTTATACATTTAGGTGTTCCTATCTTGGGTGCATATATGTTTACTAGAGTTATATCCTCTTGTTGGATTGACCTCTTTATCATTATGTAATGTCCTTCTTTGTCTCTTATTATAGCCTTTGTTTTAAAGTCTATTTTGTCTGATATGAGTGTTGCTATTCCGGCTTTTTTTCATTTTCTGTCACATGGAATATCTTTTTCCATTCTTTTATTTTCAGTCTGTGTGTGTCTTTTAGTCTGAAGTGGGTCTCTTTATTTGTCCACCGATGTTCTTAGTAGCATTATTCACGGTGGCCAGGACATGGAAGCAACTAAAGTGTCTTACGATAGATGATTGGATAAAGAAGCTGTGGTACATATATACAATGGAATATTACTCAGCCTTAACAAGAGGTGAAATACTGCCGTTTGTGACAACATGGACAGACCTTAAGATAATCATACTAAGTGAAATAAGTCAGACATAAAAAGTTGAAAATCACATGACATCACTTATATGTAGAATATAAACCTAAAAGCAAAAAATGAACAAGACTCATGGACATGCACAATAGACTATTGGTTACCAGGGGGTAGGGTGAAGGGGGAGGTAGATAGGGTAAAATGGGTCAAATATGTGGTGACAGAAAGAAATCTAACTATGAGAGGTGAACACACAGTGTAAATATGAATATGCCTTGCTGTTGAAATGTACAGCTGAAATTTACTAGATTTTGTTAACCAATGTCACCATAAAAATAAATAAATAAATAAATTAATTAATTAATAAAAATTTTTTAAAAAAGAAAAATAAAAAATGTTATTAAAAATAATAAAGTGAGTCTCTCATAGATAGCATATGTATAGGTCTTGTTTTCTTATCCATTTGGCTATCCTATGTCTTTTGATTGGAGCATTTAATCTATTTACTTTTGAAGTGATTATTGAAAGGTACATAGTTATTGCCATTTTATTATTCATATTTATATGTTTTTTTCCCTTTCTTCTTTTTAAAGAAGTCCCTTTAACATTTTTCGTAATACTGGTTTGGTGGTAATGAACTCCTTTAGCTTTTTCTTGTCTGGGAAGATCTTTATCTGTTCTTCAAATCTAAATGATAGGTTTGCTGGGTCAAGTAATCTTGGTTGTTTGTCCTTGCTATTGATCACTGACTATTTTCTGCCAATCCCTTCTGTCCTGCAAAGTTTCTATTGAGAAATAAGCTGACAATCTAATGGGAGCTCCTTTGTACTTAACTAATGGTTTTTCTCTTCCTACTTAAAAATTTTTCTTTTTGGCTTTAAACTTTGGCATTTTAATTATGATATTTCTCGGTGTGGGCCTATTTGGATTCATTTTGTTTGGGACCATCTTGTTTGGGACTCTCTACACTTCCTGGGCTTATATGTCTATTTCCTTCTCTAGGATAGGGAAGTTTTCAGCCATTATTTCTTCAAATAGGTTTTCAATTCCTTGTTCTCTCCCTTCTCCTTCTGGCACCCCTATGGGAATGTTGGTACACTAATGTTGTCCCAGAGGTCACTTAAACCAGGAGACCCCAACCCCCTGGCCACGGACCAGTACTGGTTCGTGTCATGTTAGGAACTGGGCCACACAGCAGGAGGTGAGTGGTGAGTGAGTGAGTGAGTGAAGCTTCATGTGTATTTGCAGCCACTCCCCAGCACTAGCATCACTGCTTCAGCTCCGCCTCAGATCATCAAGCATCAGATTCTCATAGCAGCTCTGGTCCCTGGTGCCAAAAAGGTTGGGCACCGCTGCCTTAAACTATCTTAATTTTTTTGGATTCTTTTTCCTTTTTGCTCTTCTGCTTGGGTGTTTTCTGCTACCTGATCTAAATTGACTCATCTAATCTATTTTTAATTCCTTCTAATGCATTCTTCATTTCGGTTACTGTATTCTTCATTTCTGACTGGTTCTTTTTCATGTTTTCTGTCTCCTAGTTGAAGTTCTCTCTGAGATCATTTAGTATCCTTATAACCAGCTTCGAACTCCATATCTGGTGGATCACTTATCTCCATCTTGTTTAGTTCTTTTTCTGGAGCTTTGTTTTGTTCTTTCACTTAGGACATGTTTATTTATCTCTCCATTTTGGCTGCCTTCCTGTGTTTGTTTCCATCTATTAAGTAGATATGCTCTGTTTCCGAGCCTCCCTATTCACTTCCTCTGGGTGCTCCAGGAGTGTCCCTTGTGTGGGTTACGCGTGCCCTCCTGTTGTAGTTGAGCTTTGATTGCTGTTGGCATGTCAGTGGGTGAGATTGGCCCTCAAGCTGCCTGAGGATTGTCCACACCCGTTGCATATGGCTCTGAGGATTGTCCACACCCGTTGCATATGAGCTGCTGTGTCTGGGGGGGACTGACCCCGTGGAGTGGGATTTGCCCCAGCAGGTTCCGGTGCTTTCTGAGAGCGTGCCATTTGAGGGGCTAATTGGATGGTTTTCTGTTGTGATCTGAAGTCAGACTCTGAGAGCGTTGGTTCTGGGTCCTCTTGGAAGGGGCTCCTATGCAGGCCATAGTCAGCTGCTACTTGTGACCGACCACGGGTGACCTCGTGGGAGTACAAAGAGATCCAAGGTTGGTCACTACCTAGAGGTGTGTGAGAGAGACCACACTATGAGTTGGGTGAGGCAGGGCCCGGGAGTCACGGGGTGGAGCGAACAGATTTCACCAGGCCAATCAGAGTCAAATTGGGCGGTGTAGGGGGAGGGCTGAACGTAGGAAAGATGGGTAGGCTGCGCGGGAGGAGGGCTCTACACAGAGACCATGGTGGCTGTTCCTCCAGCCCTCACCCTGAAGCCACACAACTCACTCTCTCCTCGCACATTTCTGGAGCCTCCCGAGTTGCTGTTCGTCCGCCGGAGCCCAAGGTGAGTGCCTGCGAGTGAGCGAATCTGTGCGCGGGCCCTTTAAGAGGGTTTCCTGCAGCCTTCTGTCTCACCAGGTGGATGGAATCCCCACTGATTTTCACAGCCGGACGTTGTGGGGGCATCTCTTTCTGGGACTGGTGCTCTAGGCTGGGGATCCCTGTGTGGGGCTGGGGCCCCTCTGGGAGACCTCTGCAGCTGAGATATCCCTCCCGATGCTCAATCACCCAACAAGGGCATGGGGCCAGCCTGTTTTGCGACTCTGCCCCTCCTACCAGTCTCTGTATGGCCTTTTCTCTGTATCATTAGTTATAGGAGTTCCGTTCGGCTAGTCTTCAGATGGTTCTCCAGTCTGATTGTTCTATAATTTAGTTGTAATTTTAATGTGGTCACAGCGTTTACCTACTCTGTTCGCCATCTTGCCCAGGGAACCCAGCCCTGTCTGGTTTAAGTCGTGATTAGATTTGACAGTAGTGAATTGGGGACTGCTGTGGGGTGTACTGGCACACACTTCCTGAGAGTTAAGGATGGGAACCCAGATCTTGATGCCAGCTTCTTGCATCTCCCCTCTTACTTGGCTAAGGAGAGACACGAATAGAACTGGTTTGGCTTCTTTGGTAGGGACAGCACTAACTATTCCCCAGGACGAAGCACACCTCTCAATATTCTGCCATAAATGCCTTTTGGACACTGAGAAAAAGTAGCAATGTAGGGAGAGGACAGAGCAAGCTTTAGGTGGGGGAAGAGGCCCTGCCCCAGGAGAAAACCCCCAACTCTCCCAGGAAGCCTTATGTCACTGCGGGAGGTTGAGTCTTCATTCTTTGGAAGCATACCACCTTATTTATGAATTTGGTCCTTTTGCCAAGCATTGCCCTCTGCATCGTGGATCTCCAAGCTACCTTTAAAGAATGCTGAGGACAGAAGCTGGGCCTTCTAGCACCTTGGATCCTTGGGGGCTCTGAGCCCAAGCTTTGGAGCAGTGGGCACGGAGCAGCTGCCCCTTGGCAGAGTGAGCGAACAGACCTGACACCGCGGCAGAGTGCCCAAAGCCGCACACCCTCTAAACTGTGATTAAGCCAGGGGCAGAGCTCAGCCCCAGGGGTAGCATAGCCCACGCTCCTGGGCTAGGAACATTTCAGACTCACACTGGCTTGGCTCTGGGGCTGTCTGTGGCCAGCTGGGACACTGAACCATTTACTCGTTCTGTCGGCAGCCCCGAAGAACTGGAGCCCTTCCCCTGTGGGTAAAGTCTAAATTTAGCCCCAAAGAAGCTGCCTTCCCAATTTGTTGGAGAAAAGCTCTTTTTGCTGGAATGGGCTTTTTTGCTTGATTAAGTGGGAGGACCCACATCTGGGAATATATAAACTTTATTGTCCTTGGATGACAAAACGGTTTTCTTGCCTACTGGTTTTCCGCCGCTTTAGCCTGGAGTGTGATGGTCTCTGCTTATGACTGTGTTGGCCAGGGGGAGGTATTTCCTTATGGACTGGTCTCCCATGGTCTGCACCGAGGCTGGAGTTGACACCTGGGGACCTTATCTTGTTCCCATTTCATCTCCTGGGGCTGAGCCCTATGGGTTCAGACACAACAGAGAGCAAGAGGCTGGATCTCTTGCATGATCCTAGGAGAACATGAGGCCTGGTTTGCATCCTCTTAGACCAGATTTCAGAATTATAGAAGGCCTGAAACATCCTAGGGCTTCCTCGTAAGGCTCCACAGTTTAAAATCTCAGGGGCCACCCTGGACCCACATTAGAGTGAATCCAAGACTCCCATATTGGAAAGATACCAGCCCTACGGGGTTCTCAGGGCAAAGAAAGGCTTTTAGAACTTCTCTTGGCCCAGAGCAGTCTTCTTAGGTGATCCCCATCCTGGATCCCCTCTGCCATTTGTGTTTTGTATAAGTAGTTTTGGGAACCGACAGGGGAACTTTCCTTTAAAAGTCAGCTCCCCTAGTTCACGGTCATGCCCTTTTTGATAAATATTTCCTTTGGTGTCCAATGACACAGGCTCTGGCTAACTCATCTGTGCAAGAACTTTGAAATATGGGGCAGAGAGCGGTGGACTTGGAATCAGAAAAGCTGGGTTGCTGGGTGGTCTAGTTTTACTGCTTATTAAACTGAGTGACATTGGGCAAAGTACCACCTCCAAACTTCTGTTTCCTTGTCTGGAAAATGGCAATAATGAGACGGTACTCATAGCTCTGTTGTCAGCAACAAGCTTGAAGAAGTTATATATTTTCAGAAACTCTTTGTAGAAGTAGACTGCCTTCTCCACGAAATGATCTGAGGTGGTAGCAAATGTTTGCTTCTCATGCTTCCTCCTCCTTCCACCCCATGAAATCTCTGTTCTCTCAAAGAGCCCCCTAAAGGACACAGGGGACTTAGTAGACCACAGGAACTACTCAGAGGGGAAAAAATGTAATGATTTCAATGCTATGGTCATCATCCGAGTCTGGCATATTTACTAATCAGTACCTAGAGTTTGGTCATTTTTCCAGGCTATTTCGCACAGCATTCAGCATTAGCCCTGGAATAAGCTTTCCTATTTAACAGTGATTGATAGCATAGAAAGAAATTAGACTAAGTTTATAAGAAATTAGGCTCTGGGTGAGGAAGAATCGGAAAGATACCCTCTTGCTGTAATTTTCCAGGATGCCCTGGACAGCCCCCAGAAGCTGTCTGTATGGAAAGAGCTCAGGAACATTTTACAAGCTAGTAAAATATTGTTAGAGGGGGTGATAGATTCTTTGGAATTTATCTGCATGGCTGACGTCGCTTTCTGAGCACAGGGAGCCAAACTGTCTCGATGTTTGTGGCCCCTTCTGGAATTGTCTCCCAGTAGTTAATCCCATGTGACCCTTAGGCCACTTCCCTGTCAGAAATTATTGGTTTGCAGCAAGCAGTGGTCCTTTCTGGGTCCCTGCAGTTGGCAATGAGCTCGTCCTTCGTTCTGAAACAGAAAAGAAATTGATGGCTTGTTTGGCTGAGGCCCTCTCCCTGGCAGACGCGTGTCTGAGCTGTCCGAGCCCTATGTTTTAGACCTTTGTCTCTTTGCCTCTATAAGCTGTAGCGACGGACACCCTCCCTAGCTGGTGCGCATCCATAGGCATTCCGCACAATTTTCTGCCCCAGCGTGGAGGATTTGAATGTGGCTTCCAGCAGTAGACTGGCAGCACCCTGCTATCGCGCTGAGCCCCCAGCTTGGTCATAGTTGACAATGTCACATCATCTTTCCTAAGATTTAGTTATCACAGAATGATGTTCATTTTAATTTGGACATTTGGAGGATGTGGCAATGGGCCTAGGGAAGGGACGTGGGAACGAGTGAACATTTATGGAGCACCTACTATGAGCCGGCCACCGTGCTTAAATATTTTAATGTATGTGATCACATTTAGCTCTCAAAACAGCTCCCTAGGATAGAGCATTACAGATCTCATGTTACGGATTTGGGGGCTAGGGTCTGGAGAGCTAAAAATAAAACGAAGAGTTACATGGCCTTTAAAAAAACTCTTTGGAAGACTGGCTCCTCAACAGAGGTGGTATCAACTTCTGCTGGGAGGATTAAAACAATGATCCCAACGTCACTGTAACAGGGACCTGCTGAGACCCTATTCAATAGACCCAGGCTCCTCAAGAGGCCAACGTGAAGGCACCCACTAGTACAACGGGATTTTCTCGGCAGTTTACTCTCTCCCCATCCAGCGGGACAGTTGAGGACAACCAAACTTTGCCATCCCTCTCCTCTAGGACAGGGTGACCCTTCAGAGATCAGCAGCTTTCAAGAAGGCTCTGCAGATCTCCAGCGCTGCGTGCCAGCAGTGTTCCAAAATTTTTATGCTGCCCAGACCAGCCTTGGGAAACTGGCATCGCTCTCCAGCTGGCGAGACCCGGAGTGACTCATCTGGCCACGGGAGCCTGTGCAGCAGCACGCCCTCCT
The DNA here is from genome assembly GCF_000325575.1 of Pteropus alecto. Lineage (NCBI taxonomy): Eukaryota > Metazoa > Chordata > Mammalia > Chiroptera > Pteropodidae > Pteropus > Pteropus alecto. Next base: position 23,963,413 of record NW_006436282.1, read on the forward strand.
GCCTGTCGGGGCCTTGGCCATGACCACGGCAGAGGCTGGCTCCCCACTCCACGCTGCTGGCTGCCCAGCCCTGAGCGGGAGCATTTTGGAGGCAGTGAGCGCAGCTGGTGTGCCCCCTGCATCCGGCCCGCCTGCTTTGCCTGCAGCTCCATCCAGCATAACTGAGGGTGTGGAAGACGATTTCTTTCTCCCAAAGCCCCGTGACTGAGCTGAGACCACAGGGATCTGCAGTCCCCCTTCAGCCAGAGACAGTAAAGATGTTTATCCCCCAGAGACAGGCGTCCCCTGGGTGTGAGGTGGTGACCCTGAGGGGTGGCTGCCACTGGCTGTCCTTGGGAAAGGTCTGCCACTTTCTGACCTGGTGCTGACCTTAACTCGAGTGGCAGCCACTCCCCTGCCATTTGCTCCTACAGTCAGAGTGGGACAGATGACGCCATGGCACTTTTCGGAGTGCTGAAGTTTTGACAAATTCCAAGGAACATCAAAGTGCAGAACAACAGCCAATACATCATAGCCTGTCACCAGGGCCCCCACCCCTGATTATCACATTAAATCAGCAATGGGCACATTTCAGCTGAAGCTCAACAGACGCCTACTGGAACTCACAGTTTTTCCTTCCAGAGTTAAGCAAATATGGCAATGGTTACACTTAAAAATCTGTGCTCGCTAGTCTACATTTAGCAGCAGAGCCTTCACCACAAGCACACACATGCGCGCGCGCGCGCACGCGCACACACACACACACACACTCACACACTTCCCAGCTCAGAAATGGGAGCATTGCTTAAGAGCGCTAGGTCATTGAGCTGAGGTAGCCCAGTAAAATAGAAAGCAGAGTTAGGTTCTAATCCTAGCTCTGCCATGTAATGGCTTGAAATCTTTAGCGACTAGTTAACAGTTCTGGGCCTCAGTTTCCTCAGGGTAAAATAAGGACTATAAATCAGCAGTTCAGCATTCGGTTCTCGCCTAGGAACCATGGACAGTGTTTGCTAGATGTTCATATTGGTCTCTCGATGTGTTTATTGTGTGTAACTTTTGGGATGCGGTAAAGAGAAAACCTTTTTTTTTCACTACAGATTTGCAGAGGCATGCTTGTATGTCAAGGGGAGGAAGGCCGCTCATGGCTTGAGTTTCAGGTTATGAAGGAAATACTTTCTGGGCTGGTATTTCCCTGGGTAAATGCTCACTGGGGGTGGGAGCGGAAGGTAACTTCACAAAGAGCTTATGCTGGTCTTTAGAACTGTTTTCCCCGAATGCTGGAGCATCCAAAGAAAGCAGAGCTATCTGCCAGAATGTCCCAGAAAGAACAACAGGCATGTGAGTTCGACGCCACATGATCAGGCATGAGAAATGTCACATTTCTTTTATTACTTTAAGTTAAATTTGATATGCTGTTGTAGCCATTCTGCCAGGGTGGTAGAAAATTCAGTCTCAGGCCTTTGGGGAACACCTACTCCCTCCTGGTTCCTGTGAGCGTCCACCCAGGGCGCTCAGGTAGGGCCCTCTGGTCTTTGGTCCACGTGGGTGGACTGCCGATGTGTTTGTTTGCCAGGTGCTCATTGTTCTCGAAGGCTGGTGGCTCTCTCCTGCCTCTTGGCAGAGCTTTGCTATGGGTGTAACTTCTCCCCGAGGCCCTGAGGGCTTTCGAAAAGGTGGACTGTCCCCTTTGGTCTCACCAACGTGAAGCAGGCATACAGGAGGGGGCCTTAGAATTCTTTTCAGGCTCCCTTCTCGGAAGATAACTCTTCTCCCATCTCCCCTATCTGTCGAAGATAACCAGCAATCTTTCGGAGAGCCTTTAGACACACAGCAAGGACCTGGGCTTCCTAGGGGTGGGCGAAAGTTTATCTAGGTTCACTAGAATTCACCAGTTCTGTTACTGAGATGAATGAGGAGATAAGAGAATTTGTTTCGGGACTTAATGAGGGAAATGCAGCAGAGGGATGTAAAGAATCACATGTGAAACTGGATGAGATTCTGGTCCCTCTAAATTACCTATCTTTTTTTCTTCTTTCCATTTCTACCTTCACAAAGTAACCAGGGGCGGGAGGAAGGACTGGAAGGACAGCAGGGGAAGAGGGCTCCTTTGTGGAGCCCCAGAACCAGTAGAAGACACTGCCTGCCCCCTACACGGCATTGACCTCTTTGTAAATTTAGAAGGCTTCCGCTCTAGGAAGCCAATCTGAGTGTCACGTGGTGGGGCAGCCATAACCCCATTTTCAGATAAAGAAACTGAGGTTCTGATGGTGTAAAACACCTGCCCGGAGTTACAGAGCTGAGAGGTAGGACAGGAGAAGGCATCCAGGTCTCGTGGGGTTTTCTTCAAGACTCCTCAGTTTCGCTCACCGTGTTTAGACTGGGCTCTGGCTACATCCTTCAGTGACTCAGGACGTTAGCCTTTTGCCAGTGGTCTGGCATTCTGGAAACTTGCTGATAGGTTTCGTCTACTCTTGTTCTCATGCTATTCTTTGCTACTTTCAGGAAGAGAAGTACAACACATTTCTTATGAGAGAATATGCTGTGGGCTTTGATTTATATCTGGTGGGTCCCCAAAGACTAGGTTATGGCAAATATAAGACCGTTTTGCTAATGGTACATGCATTCACTTAATGAGGGGAGTAATCTTATAAAACTATTAATACAAGTCTCAAAGAAGAATTGCAGGAAACGTATTTCTGACTATTTAGAAGTGACTCATTCTGGGACTATTTGAAAACTATATATTATTTTTATCAGTAAGTAGAATTGCCTATAGTCAATGTTATCTCGTCACATCCAGGGATTCTAAGATCCGGTTACCCATTTCCCTCAAAACAACTGACAGCAAAGCTGAGGGAGAGAGAACTCGCCACAGTCTCTGTAAGGCTAACCCTCCCTACGCCCCCCTGCAAGCTGACAACACCACACCCTCCGCTGCGAAATCACAGAAGGCAGATAAGATGAAAATTTCATTCTAGTTCTCGATCATTTTCACAGTGCGACATCAAGGTCCAAAGAGGTGCTAGAACCAGAAAATCTTGGCTGGAATTTCAACCTTTGAAAGCAAAAAAGGAAAAGTAAGGAGCGCCTCGGATAGCCTCTCTGAGGGGGCTTCGTCGGAAGAGGTGCTTTTGAATATTTAAATTGAAACAAAAGATGGCTAAGAGTTCCCATTCTTCAGTCATTTCCCGATTAAATATCAGACTGTAGAAAGTAGTTTCTATAGACAGTACCTAATCCACTTTTCATTAGTGAGTATTTGTTCTCACCAACGTAAAGCAGGAAAATTCAACTCTGCTTGTCAGTGGATGCTCTCAGATTCAGATATTCGCTGCATGAGGCATTCTGCTCCCTAAATAACTGAGCATAGCTAGCTAAGCTTTGCTGCCTCCACAATGACCGACCATCACGAAGCAGGGCTTCAAGCTGGAGAGTGATGGACCTGCCTGGGCAGCTTTCTGCGCTTGCTCCATTCAGAGGGAGGTGGTCCAGATCTTTCTCTCCCACACAATCCCTGGGTTCGACACTTCCTGAGAAAGCTGGGCTTGTTCCCTGGTGTGCCACAAGTCTGGAATGCGGCTCTTCCTGTTAGGAAGACAATGGTCTTTATGGAAAGGCGAGAACTTGCAAGGAAGAAAGGTGTCAGCAGCAGAGAGAAGGATGCAGGAGAGGTGGCAGGCACGTAACCCCTCTATGGGTGAGCTAGGTGTCCCTGAGGGCTAGATGGTGTCTGCCTGGAGCCCAGCAGAGGTGGGAAGGAGGAGGAAGAGGGGAACAGATCAAAGAGGATAGAAAGGTAGTCTGCGGAACCAGCCTGGAGTTTTCAATACTGGCTTAGGAATCTGGGACATCTCCTGTTGGGTTTTGCCACTCAAAGTGTGATCCCAGGATGAGCAGTCACCAGAGAGCTTGCTAGAAATGCAGACTCCTAGGGCCCACCCAGATCTACTGGATCACAACCTGCATTTTCACGAGAAATTTGTATCTTCATTCAAGCACTGCTCTAGGCTAAGAGGAAGCAAGAAAGGTTTCGGAGCTGGGAGTCATGTGATGGCAGCAGTTTGGGAAGGGGCCCAGCGGAGTGAGAGAGAACACTCACTTGGGGTCCATGGGAATTCCGGATGTCAGCAGGGGAGTCAGATGAGATAGTCTTTCCCAGAGCAAAGGCCTGAGGCGGGCCTCTAGCTGCGGGCCACCCC
>NW_006436282.1:23967664-23976966 GCF_000325575.1 Pteropus alecto
GAATCTCGGTGGCTGTCACTGTAGCCCTAGGAAGTGGTACTCGGGAATGGACACTCCCAGGGTCTGTGGTACTGAAGTTGGATTTCCTTGCTATGACTGAGTCTACGCCGGACCCTGGGGATGCAGGACAGCAAGGAGGGCCCGGCTGCTCCTGGTGGCTCCAGAGCTTCTGGGAAAGGCATTTCGGAGGTTTCCTGCGGCTACAACAAGCGGTCGGGGTCTGCCTCGCAGCGCCGCCGTGACCGCCTTTGCCGGGTCTCAGGACGGCCAGCTCCTGAAACCCCAGGAGACTCCCAGGGCTCCGGCGGCTGTGCTGCTCGTGGGGTGGCAGGAAGACGGGCCGTGTGCCCCACGTCGCTGTGCAAGCACGGCAGCCTGGGCATGGGAGGGGCAGGAGCTGTGTCCTATGCAAAAAGAAGCTGGGCGACACGGAGAGAACGCTTTCGATGGGCAGATTCTAGGGCTCTCAGCCTCGCAAGGAAAAGGCGTGAACTTGGTTGTCAGTTAATTCCTGCCTTTTCCAGTCGCTGCTGTGTGACTTTGGCTGGTAGCAAAACTCTCTGAGTCTTGGTCTTCTCTCTAAAAGGGAATGATAGTAGCTTCTCGAAAGCTGTGAGACCCTGGGCGTCCTTCCTGGCGCATGGACGGCTAACCAGTGTTAGTTTTTCCACCCTTCTCTCCCTGACTCGACTTGCTATTTCTCTCCTGCCGTTTCTTGCAAATAAACTTCTGAATTAAATAGTTCCCATCTGGTAATTTTGATCAACTAGAGGGAAGACAAGTCTTAAATACATGACATTTTGAATTTGATGGCTACGGTTTAGAATAAATGTGAGCGTTTGCTGAAACCAAACCATTTCCTAAAATGTCTTTAGGGGGCCTGCTTCATGAATGGAGCAGCGTGTCATTCACAGGTTAGTTATTTGATAGCAAGTGGGTTCTCCTAGGACACAAATACAATTAAAAACAGTTTGTTCTAGTGTCTATGGTTTAAATCTTGCCCACCACATTTTTTTTTTCCTTCTACCAATGAGTTAATCCCTACTCTGTGAGTTCAAAAGCTAACTTCTGATGAGTCCTACTTACTCTAAATATATTCTTGAAAAATGGCTTCCACACCGGAAGTGTTCTCTTTCCTTCGCTCTCGGGAGACTGAGAGGTTATCAATGCTGCAGAAAACCTCCCACGACGTTTTCCTCCAATCTCGACCTTGGGAACACAGAAGGCTCCTTGAACGGTCAGACTTACCTTTTCCCAGGACCGTAAAAATATATATTTTCGTTTCCTATCCCAAACACAGCATAACTAACTTCCTATTTTTCCTGGGAGATTGTGGTAACATGGGGAGGCCCGGGGGGTCTCTGGGATAAAGCAGCTTGTAAAACAACTGTGGGGGATTCCAGATCTGACTTAATCAACATTTCTCAAGATCCGCAGACCAATAAAACGGCTTTCTTACCACAATTCAGCCGGCTGATTTATTTCCCTCACCCTGCCGAAGCTGTCACTGCTCAGAGCAGTTCATTTGTCAGGTCGAGAGAATTACAATGCACAGGACCCTCACCAGTGCTATCTCAGTTTATAAATTTCACGAATTACAATTTATTGCTCTGCACCCCACAGAGTCTCATATTAATAAATTGCATCTCATCTGCAAAAGCGCGTGTATATGGCTCCCTGGGACATAGGTTTGTGGTCCGAGGGCTGCGGCACGTTTGCATGGGGCCAACACACAGACATAGCTGTTCCCGTTGGATCGGGCCCCCAGTCCAGACCCCTTTGCCTCCATCTGATTCTCCCTCTCCTTGCAATGACTGTTCGCGGGCCCTGATTTCTCGTTTTTATCTCCAGGAGGATGCTACATAAATGAGACCAGACCCCATCTGTTATGTGTGTGTCGTAGGGGAAGGGCGAGGCTGTAGGAAGAAATTAATTCCTTCCAAAATGCACAGATTTTACCTTGTAGATTTCATCAACCTGTGGGTATAAACAGGATTGCGTCAACGATGCAAAACTTTCTTTTGCCAACTCTGTCTTTACCAGCTACAAGAACCTCGACTCAAGCTTTCCGGGGGTCCTCGCTGGGTTTCTCACAGAGGCTTGTCCAGTTGTCCATCTGCTCGGCGCCCGGAAGGCATCTCCCGTGTCCTTCCTTTTCCCCTGCTTTGGCCTCTTCCTCTGGGCAGGGCTGCTGGCTCCTGTCCAGCACCTAACAACTCCTACCCGGGGCCCCTGAACCCCCTTGGCGCCTTTGTTTCCTACCGAGCACCTGCTGGTGACATCCAGTTCCCACGGGACATACTGTGAGTCCCAGCCTCTCTCAGTCTGCCGTGGATGGTGATGTCCCCGTTATGAACTGACTTGTGTCCCCCTCAAATCCATATGTTGAAGTCATAACCCCCAGGACCTCAGAATGAACTGTATTAGGAGACAGGGCCTTTAAGCAGCTAATTAAGGTAAGATGAGGTCCTCAGGGTGGAGCCTGATCCAATCTGACCAGTGTCCTTCTAAGAAGGATAATTGGACACAGACAGGTACGGAGGAAAGACCACGTGAAGACCCAGGGCGATGACCGCCATCCACGAGCCAACGAGAGAGGCCTCAGAAGAACCAGCCCTGCTGACACCTTGATCTCAGACTTCTAGCCTCCGGAACTGCGAGGAACTAAACGTCTGTTGTTTAAGCCACCCAGTCCATGGTGCTTTGTGATGGCCACCCTAGCAGACCGCTAATAGCGTCCCCTGCCAGGAAAGGTTTGGAGTTTGCATGGTGACTAATCTGGGTACCAGTGGGGGAGAGCCTGTGACTTCTTTGAGGTTTTGCTTTGTTAGAGGACCCTCAAAGCCTCGCTCCTGGTGCCCCGATGGTTTTCAGTGTACGTGATGCTCGTCCCAATCTGGCATCAGCCGATGGCTCCAGGCTCTTCTCCCTCCCCTTCTCTCTTGTGCTCTAATCATATTGGACTCATTATTTCAGGAAATGACTATGACTTTTAGTTAGAACAGTGGGCCGCGCTCACCCAGGAGAACCGGGAATCACGGTGCTCCCATTTGGGGGAAGTGGGGGCCCTGGAGGAGACGCAGCTGCTGCTGGGGATGCCACTCGGGGATGAGGGAGCCGGAGAGAAGCACCCTGGCTGCCCCCTTCCTCCCAGCCTCAGTCTCCCGCAGACTGCCGCCCATCGGCCCAGTCCAGCTGGAAACCACAGGAGTCTGGGAAACAGCCTGCAGGGCTCAGGCCCCGCCATAGAGAGCAGGGCAGGAAAACGGCGAGGAACGGGCCTTGGGGCAGCAGTCCTGGGACTGGCGTTCCTTTCATACCTTCCTACGAGTTCCCTGTGGCTGCTGCAACAAATTACCACAAACTCGGTGGCCTCAAACAACAGAAATTTATTCTCTTACGGTTCTGAATACCAGGAGTTTAAAACAAAGTGCCGGCAAGGCCACACTGCCTGCAGAGGGGCTAGCAGAGAACCCTCGCTCGCCTCCGCCATCGTCCACGGTCCGCGGTCTCCCTCGGTGCTGGCTGCGTCACTCGCATCGCCGCTTCGGTCTTCGCATGGCCTCCCCGTCGTCTCTCTCTGTGTCTCTCCTCTGTGTGACTTGTCATTGGATTTGGAAGCCACCCCGATTATCCAGGATGAGCTCTGCCAGAGATCATAACTCAATTACATCTTTTCCAAATAAGGCCGCATTCGTGGGCTCTGGGGCTTAAGATGGGGGTCTATTTTGGGGGCGGGAGGCACCAGTCAACCTACTATAATCTCTTTAACTTTGCCTAACTATTCCCCAGCCCTCCTCTATCTAGAAAAATCTTTCAAGTCTCCACCCCAGGGTCACCTTCAGTATGAAACCGCGCCCGAACTGTTCTGTGGGACACGCTTGCTCACAGCACCTCCTGGGTGCTAGTTTTTGCTCACGGCACGTGCTTATCGCCGCGATCGTCTGTCCCCTTTGACCCAGAGCTCCTCAAGGACGGAGCAGGGCCCACATCCTCTGCTCCAAGGGCCAGCTTTGCTTCCCGGCTTCTCTCTTGCATGAAGACCAAGGTCCTTCTGTCTGGGTGCTGGTTCTCTCTTCCTGTTTTGGGCCAAAACAGCTTTCTTTACTTCTGAAGCCTCCGTGGCTCTGCCCTCCATCTGACACACACTTGTTGCAAACCTTATATGTCTGGAAATTGTCCCCACAGTTTGCCTGAACCTCCTCTTCCCTGGACCTAGATCACACAGGCTTCCCAGCACAATTCTTGTTTAAAAAGTGGTGTCATTACAGAGACCTCATTAGAACCAAATAGGGCCAGGACTGGAGGTGGGAAAAAAAAATCTGGTCATCAGAATATTTCTGATAGAAGAATCCGATTTGGAATTTGGGGTGGAGAATGGGTCTAGTCCTTAAAAACTCATTTGAAACTAATAGGCAGGTGCTTTTGTGTAATGAGCAATACTTGCATTTTGTTCTGAGAAGGGTTTTAAAAGCCTCTTGTAAAAACCTTGTAGAGAAACCTCTTGATTACCTGGAACGCTCGGAGAATGGGGAGTTTTGTTCTTTTAATTCGTCCTAAGCAAAATTCCTTTTAGTTTTTCATACTTGTCACTATTTTGCCTACACTACATTTTTGTTTTGTTTTGTTTTAGTAGGTGAGGGGCAGCAAGTGGGGTGCTCGCCTTCATCACAGCACAGAGGACCAGAGATGTCGGTTAGGGGACTGAGCTGAGTGATCTGGGGCGTAACGTTAATTAATAATTGTTTTCTGGGAGTTTTATGTTTTTCTCCAAAAGTTGAGGGCAGAGCATAGTCACTTAAGTGAAGCTTTCTTCTGATTAATTTTAGCTTTCCTTCTGAAGTGCTGCATTTGTTCAGAGGATAGAGAATGTTATAAATGTTGCTGTAGAGAGTTTCGGCCGCTTTTCCAGCTTTCTTCCCACTTGAACCCTTGTAGTTAGGGGTGTGTGTATGTGTGTACGTGTGTGTGTGTGTGTGTGTGTGTGTGTGTGTGTGTGTGTGTGTAACTGGGTCGGGGTACAGCTGAGTTAGGTGGATAAAGGCACAACAGAGTCAATGAGAAAAGCAGCGGTTGAAAAATCAGAAACCTGTGCATTTTATTCCTTTCGTTTCTACTTATCAGTGCTGTGACCTTTGGCAAATTTACTGTATCTATTTACTCATCTAAAAATGAGAGAGATTCTCATCTCTGTCTGCCTTATAGGAGAGCTTGAAAATGCAATCAGAAGTTTTAAAAATGCTTGATAAATAAAATGCTGCACAGACATCCCATGGTATTTCCTCGACACCTTAGCCCTGTGAAGACACATGAGATGCTTTCGTAACCACTATCGATAATGGACGTCCTGGCCAATTATCGATAGTAGTTACGATAATTAGTAGTTTTATTTACTAACACTGATTCTGCTTTTATCGCGTCTGAGTTTGTCGTTTGACCCATGCCAGGGCCATGTCTCCCACCTCGGTCACCCTCTCCTCTGCTACAGCCGGCCGTGCATCACCGGCCTGTCCCACCCCGGTACACAGTCCCACCCCGGTACACAGTCCCACTTTGCTACACAGTTCCACCCTGGTACACAGTCCCACCATTTGTCATGTTCCAGGGAGAAGCTAGACTCTCTGCTTTTACCCAACATAAAACTTTGACGTCTCCCTTGTGTCCAGAAAAAAAAAAAAAAAGGGGACTGGATGCCAGAGAGACACTATATATAGTTTTTCTTTGACTGCTGGAAAAGATAAGTGGTTGAAAAGAGACAGGAATTGTTTGCCTGTAAATTGAGTGCCAGTGGGTTTATCGCCGGATGCCGTGGATTATGCTGAGTGAAGAAGTCAGGAGGAAGAACGGGAGGCTACAATAACACTGTGACAGGGACTATTTGGAGCCCGCAGTCAGACCTCCTTGACTTATGCACCCCGGGTGGAAAGTGCTTATGTTACAAAACAGCATGAGGTCGTGGCCCCGAGATACTTATGTGTCTCACGGGTAGCGAGGGGGCTGTTGCCAGTTAGATTGCTATGCTCCTCGGCTGGGTCTTATGTCACTTGAGAGGACTGGATGGGCTGGTGGAGATGGCAGGAGCTTCCTCCCACAGGGCATGGCGATGCCCCAGAGCCGGAATCCGGAGGGCTGCTGGGAAGGGCAGTAAAAGCCCGAGCAGCATAATATTCGGGCAGGGTGTTCCTTGAACCATGGGAGACTCAGTTTTCTGGGTCTCGCTCCTCCTGCCGCCCTGTAAGTGGCAGGTGATAAATAATTTCTTCAGTCCTCGTGGCGCCGAGTGTCTCTACGAAGCACACCCATCAGAGGCCACCGTGAGGGTTGCAAATCACGTTATTGGAGCCTGGGGGGACTCGTGACAACTTCCGCGGACCCCAAAGGCTTTCTGCTTGGTTGGTGCTGTTTTTTGTGGTGCTGTGGTCTGAAAGGTGATGTTCTGCTTTCAAACAGTCCCGTGCTGTGGCGGAGAGGCAATAAAGTGGTCAGGGAGAAGTGCCTGGCTCCAGTGTGACACTTGGTGACGTTAATGTGTGGCTGGCCAGAGTAAATCAACTCCAGGAGCCTCTACTCCCTTATCTTGGCACTGGGTTTGCTTTCTTGATAAGCCATCCTTGTGACCAAATGGATTTGGCCCAGATTAAGTGTCTCTTGATCGTGTAATTCACTCACGCTGTTTCTCATTTGTGACTCCAGTAGGCTCACGGAAGGGACAGACTCAGTCCCCAATAAAATGGATCTTCCATGTTCCCAGCAGAGCCTGCTGTGTGAATAACCCCAGGGCCATAAGACAAGCCCAGTGGTCAGAGAGGGGCTCCCTGTCAGCGCCTCTCCCAAAAGCCTAATAGCTGAACATAATGTTTATAGACATCCCAGGTGCTCCCTGCTGCCTTCAAAATTAAGCTTGACCTCCCTAAGGAGGCATCAAAATCTCAGCCTTTCTTTCCAGACTCATCACTTGTCACTCTCTACCTGAGCACCCTTCCCTCTGGCAGTGCCAAAAATACGTTAAATTTCCCAAACGGTTTGTGCATCTGTGCCCATGGTGAGGTGCCCCTGGACAGCGCTCATGCTAACCCCCTTTGGCTCAAATGCTTATCTTTCTGGCGAGCTTCTACTCATCCCTCAAAACCTAACTCTCATTATAACTTTGTGGGCCATGCATCCTCCTCGCTGCCACTCTGAAATGGACTGAGATGTGTCTCGTCTGTGCTCCTCAGGGCAGGTTGTTTATCTCTCGAGGGGAGGGTTTATCATCTGGCACCACAGGTATTTTTTTCAAGGTCTGACTTCCCCACAAAATACTGGACTCCTCAAGGCTGAGACCTGACTTATTCATGTTTATATACTCAATAACCTCTACATGCTGGGGACTCAATTTCTTCTGAATTAAAATAATGTACCTGTAACATACGTGACAAAACCAAGTGCCAATTTCTTCTTACTCACCAAATAGTTATTGAGGGTAAAATGAGGTCATTCATAGACAGGTACGATCACCTTCTATTAGCTACCTGATGGCACTACGAACCAGAGCAAGGAAGAAAAGCGAGATGGACTAGAGATTTGTAAACCGGAAGCAAGGAGAAGACTGCAGGTCATTTTGTGGGAATAATGCTTTGCTCTCATTTTGATTATTCATTTTATAATTTCATTGATCTTTTCCAATACTTGCTTCATCACCAAAAAGAAGCGAGAACAGAATTGCTGGGCTATGTGTTGTCGATGAGTAGACTGGCCTTGGGTTGACAGTCAAGACCCCCCAGATTCAAATCCTGACTCTGCTGTAACTCACGCGTCATCTCCGTTCCAGTTTCCCCGCCTGCGAGGTGGGTGCCGCAGTCCAGTCTGTGTCACTCAACAAACAGTGGTGCCAGATGATAAACCCTCCCCTCGAGAGGTGGGTACCGCAGTCCAGTCTGTGTCACTCAACAAACAGTTCTGCAGGTAAAATGAGACCATCCACACAAGAGTTTTCCGTACCCTTGCCATGTGCAGGTGGTCAGCTGGGATGCTTACACAGTTGTTTCTGGGCTCACCCACTGCTATGCAGTAGGCTTCGTTGTGATCCTCATTTAGCAGCCATGGGCTTCGAGGCTGAAGAGTTGCCCACGATGATGTGTCGCCTCAGTAGCAGAGTGTGATCCAGGCCCAGGTCTCCGTCCAGAGCCCCGGCAGGTGGACTCTGCTCATTGCCCACGACTTGTATTTTGGATATAAAGATGCTAAACACTGTTGTTAGGCCTTATGGAAATGGCCCATGAGCTCTGCAAGACTCTCAGCCCCTAAAAGCCACATGGTTGGTAAATGTTCTGCTTCTCATTGTACAAACAGAATCTTCTTTTAAATGTTCTGAGAAGCTGGCGTTTAGTTTGTGCTCCTCAGTACTGCTGGGGTGACCTTTGTCAAATCTGATCTGAGCATGACTGTCCTTTCCTAAAAAGTTTCAATAGCCTTCTGTTGCCTCTTAGATAAACCAAGATTACTAAGAGGAATTTCGGGACCCTGTACGATCCAGCTCTTGTGTACATCTTCTGCTTCTTTCATGCTGCTCTCCCGATCCCCCCCAATGCTAAACAGAAATAACAGTACTCCCCCCACCCCCATACGCACACCGTGTGGGCTCACTGAGCTGTGCCTGTGTCCCCTTTATCTGAAGGAGGTTCCTTCTCAGCCTGGTCACTTATCTATTCCTATACACCTTACTAAGGTATTACTTCCTCTGCAAAGATTTATTGGCACTCCAAATCCGAAGGAAGGTTAATGGCACCCTCTTCGTGGCAGGCACAGCTGGGAGCCAATTCATACAGAGGTGCCTCTTCTTTCTTATTTTCCATCACTGCATCACAAATTGCTCCCAAATTCATTTAAAACAACAATCATTGCTTGGGATCTCACACCATTTCTGAGGGCTATGGATTCAGGAGGGGCCAAGCGGGGTGGTTCTGGCCGAGGGTCTCTCATGAGGTTGCTGTAGGGTCACAGCTGGGCCAAAGGCTTGACTGGGAGACCTGCTCCTAAAGTGGCCCCCTCCCATGGCTGGCATGTCAGTGCTGGTTATTGGTAGGACACCTCAGTTTCTCACAATGTGGACCTCGACACAGAGCTGATAGAGTGTCCCCACGACGTGGTGGCTGGCTTGTCTCAAATCTTTCTTTTTTACTGGTCTCAAATTTTGTTCAGTGCAACAGTTCACTCACTTTACAAACTTAAATTCCCAGACTCACTTGTACCCAAGGAGGCCCTATGACACCGTTCCAGCCAAAGAGATATGAGCGGAAGTCCACCGGGTGGACCTTCTAAGA
>NW_006436282.1:23976987-24004222 GCF_000325575.1 Pteropus alecto
GAAAAGGGATGATTTCACTTTGTACGTGCCTTTTAACCTTTAGCCTTGTCTGATTTTTCTGCCCCAAATTTATATTTGATATCTGGCTGTATAAGAGTTCATCTTGCAAGCATGGAGATGAAAGTCACAAATAAGGAATGGCAGAAGGAGGTGGTAAAAGAATTTGGTCCCTGGCAGCTTCATGGAGCTTCTGTGCCTGCCCTGGACTGCCTTACCGCTCCTCTTGTTACTTGAGAAAAATGACCCCTATTGGGTTACATTGCTGTCGTCAGTTTCGTGTTACAAGCACCTGGACACCATCGTGACCAATGCACTCCTTTGTCTTCTGAACTCATAAAATTACCACTACTACACACATCACACCGAATCTTCATGACTTATTTACACCGGCTTCTCCTCAACGTCAGTGAACTACATGGGGGGCAACACTGGGTCATACGTAGCCTCGTGCAGTATATTTTTATCCCACCGATGAGTTTTTATTTAAAAGAAACCTTTAATGAATTCTTTGAGCTTTGACCTCAGATAATAAGCTCGAGCATCCTACTGGTCATCAACAACTCTGGTCTCATCCTGACTTTCTTTCCCACCAGTGCCAAGACGGGGTCAGAGAAAAGAGACATCAAAGGCAGAGGGGGGTTGGCGGGGAGACCTGCTTGATGTGAGAAAAGAGGGTGAAGTCTTTGCTGGGGTGACTACAAAGACGCACTTCTGTGAAAATGGCTGCTGGATCACCAGGTCATTATGTTTGCCATTCACCTTGCATGGGTCACAGGACTCGAAGACAGATTCCTGCAGCCAGAGAGTCTAAGCTCGTCGCGAACACGACTCCAACCTGTCACTGGGTGCCCTCCCCCCTCCTTTTAGGGCCTCTGCCTCAAAGGATAAGGAAGGAAGAGTCAAAGTTGATTCGAGGGTGACGAGGTGACTAGGAGGATGGCTTGTCATGAAGAGAAATCGGCAGTCAGGGGTAGGGGGGTGGGGTACACGGTGGGCTCGCATCTGATAGCCAATGGATGTGTGCCTTGGAGAGCTGTTAGGATGGACGTGGTCCCTGAAAATGTGAGGATGGAAATGATCCCTTAAGAGCAAGAATCAAAACAGGTTGGGACTTTGGGGAATCTCTCAATTTGGGTGAAAAAAGAGAAACAAACGGCATTTTTGGGGGCAGTGAGACTCTTCTGCATGATTCTGTAACGGAGGGTGCAAGTCATTATACATTTTTCAAAACCAACAGAATGTACGAGACAAAGAATGAACTCTCAACTATGGACTTTGGTTAATAATATTGTGTCAATATTAGCTTATCAATGATAACAAATGTGCCATAATAATGCGAAGTGTTAGTAATAGGGGAGTCTGGGGTGGAGGAGGGAGGCAAAGGGGGGTCGGTGGGGGAGTTATATGGGAAATCTGTACTTTCTGCTCAATTTTTCTGTAAATCTAAACCTTCTCTAAACTATTAATGCATTAATTAAAAAAAATCACAAAAAATCATTGAGAAAGGAAAATGGGGAGGAGGAAAACAAAGAGCTCAGTGTCTCGGACACCAAGGAAGAAAGAGGTGAGGGGTGGGAAGGAGCACTCTGGGTAAATGGGACTGATGCTCAACCAGGGATCAGAATAACCAATATCCAGCCATTTACCATGTGAGACCTTGGGAAATTCACTTATTATCCATTGCGCCTGGAGTTCAGTGTCCTCATCCGTGTCGTGAGTATACAAAATATCAGAGTGTTTTCTTAGAACTTGGTGAACATGTTACTGATGGTTTTGGAGATGCTGGAATGTGACCTTCGATAATATTGAATCACATCGTGAGAAAGTTATCTGCTTTCCAGTTCAATTTCAGCCCTAATTGGGTCAAGTAGAAAGTGTCGGTTTGGAGCAAGAATGACTTTAACACTTCTGACATGTAATTGCTGATCTCATTTTTAAAAATTGTGATAAAATATCTGTAACATAAAATTCACCACTTGAACCATTTTTGAGTATAAGGCTCAGCAGCATCGAGTATGTGTACGTTGTTGTGCAGTCAGCAGCTCTGTCCATCCATCTGCAGAACCCTTTCCTCATTCCATACCGGAACCCCGTCTCCACTGAATGCTAAGTCCCGCCCCCCGCCCGCCCCCAGGCCCTGGCAAGCGCCCTCCTACCTCCTGTCTTTATGAATTTGACTAATCTAGGTCTCTTATACAGATGGAGTCATACAGTATTTGTCCTTTTGTGAGTGGCTTATTTCACTTAGAATAACGTCTTCAAGGTTCATTCATGTTGTAACATGTGCCTGAATTTCATTCCTCATTAAGGCTGAATAAAATAGTCTATCATCTGTCAGTGGATGTTTGGGTTGTCACTACCTTTTGGCTACTGTGAATAATGTTGCTCTGAACATCAGCCTACAAATATCTCTTCAAAACCCTACTTTCAATTCTTTTGTGTATATACTCAGTAGTGAAATTGCTGGATCTTATGGTAAATCTATGCTTAATTTTTTGAGGAAACACCACACTGTTTTCCACAGTGGCTACACCATTTTATATTCCCGACAGCAGTGCACAGCAGTTTCGATTTCTCCACGTCCATGCCAACATTTGTCTTCTGTTTTTTTTTTTTTTTTTTTTAATAATAGCTATTCTAATGGATGTGATCTCATTTTTAAGCAAAGTATGAATGGACTTTGGACTCTACGCCTTGACAGGCCGTGGTATCTAGTCAGAATCATGCAAGGAATTCTGGGAACACGGCCACCTGAAGAGGCCCCCACTCAAGCTCTTTGCCCCTTTTATAGGCAGTGGCTGAAACTTGTGGGCACCTCGATGTGAGTAAGTCCCTGGCTCTGCTGAAATCCTCATGGGAAGACTGGTGTTGCACAGCTCATGAGCTGGACGGTGGCTGGACAGCAGTGTTTTGGCCTAGGTCCTGGGAAAGGTCTGGCATTTGGGGAAGGGATGGGGTTGATATTGACCCCTTGTGAGTGAGCCAGGCCTCCGTGAACCCAAAAGGCCAGGAGGAAGTTCAGTAGAGCTGAGCCCTCCTAGGCTCTGGGTCGAGCAGTGAGACAAGAGAGCTGGCTTCCTCCAGTGGCCAGGTGTCCACCTTCGACTGTAGGCCCACAGGCCAGAGTCAGTTTGGCTTTAAAATTTAATAACATTGTTTTGTTGCCACTGAATTGCTTTCTACTGGTTCTTCTTATTTATGACTAATGATTTTGCTTCTCCGCTTATGAGAAGTATGTACAGTTTTCTTTCAAAGTAAACGTTAAGTTAAAATATGCGAACCATTTTAAGAAAAACACTAAGTTAATAATAATGTAGGGGCAAATAGATATGGTAAAACTTGGGAAGGCGGTCCGATAATCTAGACTGAAGTTTGGGGATGTCTGGTCTATGACATGCTTTTTGCACAGACGACAAATGTGTGTGAAAGTATTTTATGAGCTGGGAAGTACCCTTTGGGTGCCATATATTGCGATTCTCATGACAAATGCTGTGGAGTTGACTCAGTCGAGTACTGTGGGCAGGAATTTGATTGTGGAGGTTTAACAAGTAAGTGGGAGGCAGAGAAGAACAGGTGCAAGCAGTAGGCTGAACAGGTTTAGTGGCGGACTGAAGAAAAATGTGACACTTTCTTGTTTTTAAAGAATGGAGATGCTCTGGGGTTCTCACAGATGGAGCAGGACGGGAATGTCACTTGGCAATACATGTGGGGTGGAGTCCAGGCAATGGAGCCTTATCCTGGGTAAGGCAGGAGAGGTAGAATTTGGGGCAAGAGTGAGAAGGTCACTGCCCCCCTCAGAGGCGAGGGCTCGTGGAGTTGAGGGCCAGCAGGTAGCCTTGGTAGCCTTGGAAAGCAGGAGATGAGATGTGGGGACCAGACTGGCAGTTCATTCTCGATGGGAGGGGAGACTGCTGGGAATGGAAGCGTGAGAGCCGCCTTCTTCAGACTCTGTGTGCAGGAGCATCTCATGTGGAGAGCTTTTAAAATGCAGATTCCTGGGCTCTTCCCTTCGACTCTACATCAAAATGTCTGAGGGGCCTGGGAATTGCATTTTTAGACTCCTGATGCTGGCAAGCAGTTAACCACACGTAGGAAATACAGTGAGGAATCAAAGTGAACAAAAGACTTGGCAACTTGGACGGAGTTAGGGGTCACAAATGTGTTATTGTTTGCTTTTCGTCCCATTTCATCTATTTGGAAGGTATCTACTACGCTCCAATATGTCTGGTGCTGCAGGAAACACAAATAAAGAAAGCAGAGCTCCTGTGTCTGTGGAACTGGTCAGCAACTCCAAGTTCTGTATGTCCTCAGCAGAGGTCCGGGCTTGTGACAGAGATGTGTGACAAAGAGGAGGTTTGACTTTGGGAAGTGTGAATGTCTGGGCATTGGTGTCAGCAGAGGCAAGGGGCAGATTTAGCCTGAACATTTAGTTTCCCTGCTGAATCTAGGCTCGAGGTAGGCATAACATCCGCTCATGGGAGGGGGCGAGTTTGGTGTCCTTCTACGCCATTGCCATTAGGTATGACATCTGGATGACAGAGCCAAGAGATTAGAACTAGGAATAGACAGGCAAGACCGAAGTCCTTGGGAAGAAGTGGGCCAGGATCCTGGGTGCTGGATGACTTCTGCAGCACCAGCTGATGTCTGCTGCTTCATCAGTGTGCTGCAGATGTAAGGATTATCAGTGAGCATCATGGGCTTGTAGGCCTGTGGCAGGTCTTACCCCACCTCTTTCCTGGGGATGACATCGGTTCCTTCTGGTCTGGAGCTCACAGAGACCTCTCTTGGTGTTGGTGCTGGCCATCTTCCAATGAGATTAAAACTGACGTACACATATAATGTGCCTTAAAGGTATCTCACAAGCTCTCTTGTCTGTTGAGATCTGCATGCTGCAATTCTCCTTAGGATTGAAATCTAGGGGTTTTAGGCAGAAGCAGGTGATGCAGCTTTGAGTTGGTGTTGAGGCTCGAAGACTGTAGCATTACAATCTCCAGTTGCCTGTGATTCAGAGCTAGTTCAGACAGTCTCCCCTTCAGAAATCTATGCAAATATAAACTTCATTTGCCACAAGGCTTGTAGGCAGTTGGCTGCTAAGATGCTTACATGGAATTCGGACAGCAACGTGTCTTGCCCACTCTGGACTATCATTAAGCACACACTCCAAATGTTCGCCTTGCTGGTTTGGTTTCCTCCATTCTATTGTCCTTTCTCACTCTTTTTCTTCTTGCCACACATGGTATGCCCCTCGCTATCTTTCCCTTTAGTTGTACCAGATCGACTATTCAACTGCCGACAGTTAAGCAGAGACTGTCTCTTCTCTTGCCTTCCCAGAAAGAGGCCACGATTGTTCCAAGTAGCAGGAGCTCAGAAGTGGGAGGGGCCTGTGCTTTCGCTGGGGGAGGGGGCACTGCCAAAACTCTGGTGGGTTTGAGGTATCATGATGAGGTAGATGATGGCATGTCAGCTCTGGACTGGCTCTTCTCGGAGGCAAGGAGTCATTAGAAGGTCAGTTCTGGGAGAAACTCTGGACCATAGCAGAGTTCCAGTGGAATAGAATTTCTGCATCTAAAGGTACTCAGAGGTACAAATCTCACAGCTGGAAGAAGCCAGTTCTTATTCTGTTCTGATTTGATCTTTAGGCTTTCAGGTCGAGACAAATCTGTCTCAGTCACAATGTACAACTTAATATTAAAGGCTCTGAGAAGTCCTGTACCAAGGAAGCCTGTTTCTTTTCATTCTGTACTCCCTAATATTATTAAACCACAGAACGTTTTCCCCCCACATTTTATTATGTACTTCCTGGAAAACGAATGTTCTACAAACTACTTTTTGGAAAGCACTCTTCCAAGAATTTGATAATTCCCAAACTTTCAGGCTTTAAAAAAGATCTGTGTTTCCTTGGTGATTAGTAAGAATAATCTTTGAAAAAGTTAGAAACGCTTGTTTTTTCTTTCTTTAGAAACAGCAAAAAAAAAAAAAAAAAAAAAAAAAGATGCTTTAATTAACGTACACTAACTGCTATAACAACTTTCTAAATTTTGAAATCTTAAAGTATAAAGGTTGATTTCTTCATTGTGCCACGGTCTAATGTGGTTATTGAGGAGCTCTGCTCCATGCAATCATTCAGGGATCCACACTCCTCCCATTCTGTGGCTTTGCCATCTTCAGAATGGGACTTCGAGGTCCCCCGGTGTGATCTAGCCGTAGATGAGGGAAGAGAGAAAGAGAGAAGACACACGCTCTTAACTCCTCGGGCCGTGAAGTGACATAATCACTTCTGCTCATATTTCATGGGTGAGATGTGGTCTCATGCTTCTCTTAATGTTTATCCCATTTTATGGGTGAACAAACTGTAGTTTACCCATAAAATGGGATACACATTAACAAACATGTTAAAGAAAAAAAATTAAAATAAATTATGTTGGATGATTTTTCCCGATGTGGAAGTGTATTTGTAATTAAGTAAATGCGATAAGCATATTACCCTTTAATATGTACATGTGCTTTCCTAGATGCACGTGTGCTAGGAAAGATGACTTAGCTGTGCGTCTAGAAAAATGAAACCTGCATGGAGAACATCTCAGTTACATCTGCCACTGTGAGAGAGAGTTTAGGCGTCTGAGTCCTATTTCAATGCTCGTCTTGGTGGGACAACAGAGAGAAGAGACTGAAGAGATGGAGAAGGTGACGGACGCTACTGGGAAGAAATTGAGGGAGGAGGGCGGAGTCTGTGGAGCGAAGAGGAAAGGATCCCCAGGAGCTAGGCTGGGAGATGAGGAGCCAAAGAAGCCGTGATCTCCTTGAACAGAAGCCCAGTGCCTCTCCACCTGGGTGCCACCCATGGGTTACAGGTGTTCAGAGATAATGGTCTTTCAGGCCTTTGGGAATAGGACAGGGTGGGCGACATCCTGTCTCTAAACATCTTCCATTTACCTCATTGAATCATACCAACATCATCATTTTCAGGATTTGGCATGATGTGAAAAATTCTAGGCAGAACCACATCAGCTCAATATCGGTGCCAAGGCCCTGGGTGACACCAAGCGTAAGGAGCCACGATCAACTCATAAATTACCATACTTTATTAATTTACACCATATGGCATAAATGCCTGCCAAGCAAGGGATAAATCAATGTGAAGGAGTTGAAGAAAATATGACAAAGAGAAAATAAGGATTGGAAAGATAAGAAGAAGCCACGCGTGAGGTTGGGACACAAACAGGCGAGTGGAACAAACTCGCTGGAAGTTAGAAGGAACTGGCTCCGAGCTTTCTAGCTGCCAGTGGGGTGGAGGGAGGGAAAGACGATGCTATCCACTGCACATTCCACAGTATCAATGAGATAAAAATAAATTAGACGTTCAGTAGAAGCACAGTTATTTCTAGCACTGAAATGGGTCCTAGAAGATGACATTATTTTTCATGATGACCCAACAAACCATTCGCAGTATTCTCACAGTCTATACGAACACGTGCATCGTAGGAGTTTTGATCATAGTGTCGTTCAAGGTCTGTTCACGACAATGCTCCAAAGTTCAGTCCGGGAAAAGCAGTTTGGGACGGGATGAAGGCGCAGCCAGGATTGCGTCGTATGAGAAGATGGCCAGCATCTCTGAGACTGCCCAACACGCAGATGAAAATGCAGTGCCACACGCCGGCTGTCACTTTGGCAAGGCTGTAAAGAATAATTCAGAAGAAGAATAATGCCTTGAACCAGTGAGTAGAAACTGGTATTTTTTTATGTGACTGAATTGATATAGCCTTCTTGCCTGGCAGTGAGACAATAAAAAAACACTTCAAGATGAGGATAGCCTGGAGTATGTATGTATGTATGTATGTATGTATGTATGTATCTAACCATCTATTTATTTGGTAAGGCAATCCTTGGTTGACCTCACAGATTACAAAGACCTTGTCAGTTTACAATCTCTTATTTTTTTATTTTTTATGCCTGCAGCACCCGGTTTTCCTAGGTGGTCTCCCATCCAAGTACTAACCAGGCCCGACCCTGCTTAGCTTCCGAGATTAGACGGGATCGGGCTTGTGCAGGGTAGCATGACCGTAGACTCTTCCTAGGAAATTCACTGAAGGAGACACTCCTGGGTGTACCCTGAGGTGTAGCTACAAAGATGTTCACTGTGTGTGGCTCTGATATCTAACAGAGATAAATAGGGGATCACACAAATCATAGTTCACCCACAAAATGGGACAAACCTTAAACATGTTAAAGAACGAAATTAAAAAGTAAGTTCTGTTGGTTGATTTTTCCTGATGTGGAAATGTATTTGTAATTAAGTACATGAGTTAAGCATATTACCTTTTAGTATGTACAGTATCATCTCATTTTCTTAAATAAAAAAACACGTGTACATGTACCACACCACACACACACACACACACACACACACACACACACACACACACACCCCAAAATGTAAATAGTGTTTTTCTTCTTAGGGTGGTATTCTAAATAGTACCTTTTTGAGTACATTTTTTTTTTTCACTTTCTCTGTTTCCTTTTCCTTGTCTCTACACTGAGAAATAAAATCCCCTTGGAAAGGGGTGGCGATGACTTTCGTGTGCTCTGTCGCAGAACCAGAACCGTGGCCTGAGAGGGGTTCATCCATTATTCTCCGCAGGCTAGTTTCCTTTCTCTTTCTCTCCCTCTTAACCCATTTTTTAAAGGGCTGGATAAACCGTTGGTGGAGCTGGCGGGAGTGGGGACTGCAGGCAGGGGGAGGGGAGTCACCGGTATATTTTAGGGGTGGCTGAGCAGGCTGGGGAGAGATTGCGATTCACTAGCCTCCTCTGTCCGTGGAGCAGCCTCTCACACGTTGCCTTCACTGTCGACATTTGTCTTCTTAGACATTAAAAAAACAAACTCAAACAGGGTCAAGTAGAAGAAAAGGAAGGCAAAGAAGAGGAGGAAGAGGAAAATGAGAAAGAAATGAAGGAAGGAATTCTTTTTAAAATAAAGGAAGCTAGAAAGTTACAAGGAGAGTAAAACTAGAACATTGCCAGCAAGGTGAGAAAAATAAAGGAAGCGGAATAGAACATTAATTAAAAATCAATTTAAAATCTTCATAAGATTCAGGAGATAAAATAGGTAATATTTAAAATAAGAGATAAAAGGCTCGAAACTGATAAGATAAATGGTTAAAAACATAAAAGAGGTAAAATGTTAAGATAAAAGACTCATGAGATAAAAAGCTAAAAATGTAAAAGTCGATGGGATTAGCAGTTAAGTTCAGGAATTCGGGTCTGAAAGGACTAGGCTGAAAATATGAAAACTCAGTCTTCAGAAGTCCATAGGGTTGAGTACTTCAGGGGACTGATAGGTTTCCTGGTGGCTCCCACAAATTTTCTGGTGACGTCTGGGAGAGCCGGTGCCTAGATCCTCCCATGGCTGGCAGCAGGCTTCTTTCTTACCTAAATTCCCAATCCCAACGTGTGTGTGTGTGTGTGTGTGTGTGTGTGTGTGTGTGTTCTTACACACCCAAGCAAACAGTTCCCTGACATCACTTGGGTGTCCTACAATTCAACTCAATTCTGATACTAACTACCTGGAGACCGTGTCAGATTCCACAAGTTAAAGGTTCAGTCCTATAAGATACCCCCCGATTTCACTTCGGATGCTAATCGCAGATCCAGGTTGTCTGTCGCCTGTGCTTTAGACTGACCGACTACAGGTGAGACGGTCCAACAACCTGCTCGCTTGGTTCGATTAATTTGCTAGAGCAGCTCTCGGAACTCAGAGAAACCTTTTCCTTGCTGGGGGACCTCTTTATTACAGGAATAGCCAGACGGGAGAGATGCACAGGGCGAGGTACAGGGAAGTTGAAGGCAGCTTCCATGCCCCTCCTGGTAAGCCACTGACCTGGAACCTCTTGAACTCTCTCTGGTTTTTATAAAGGCTTCATTAGATTGGCACGATTCATTAAGTCATTGACTTTGGGAGACTGTTCAGCCTCCAGCCCCGCTTTCCTCCCCAGAGGTGGGGGGCGGCACTGAACGTTACAACCCTCTAATCACGTGGTCGTTTTCCCTATGACCAGCCCCCATCCTTAGGTAGGGTCCAAAAGTCACCTCATTAACGCAACAAAAGACACAACACAACATTATCATTCTCATCTCTTAGGAAATTCCAACAGTTTTAGGCACTCTGTGCCAGAAACGGGACAAAGACCAAACATATATTTCTTGTTCTAAATCACGATATCACAGCCTCCATCGTTGGCGCTTGGTTTGGGTTTGAGAACCTAAGGCGTCCTTTGCTCTTCACAGCTCACAGCTCTCAGGGTCCACAGTGTAGCCTACGAGGCCCAGCAGAGCACTGTGCAGCCTACCTCTTCAGGCCTGGAAGCCGAACCGCGCAGAGCAGGCTGATCAGGGCGCGCCACGCCCTCGTGCCCCTTTGCCTCTATTTATTCCAATCCCTGCGCCTTGCATTGTGCCTGGAGTGCCATTCCTCCCTGTTGTTGCCTGGCTAGATTTTACCTACCTTTGAAAAACAGCTCAAGAGTTATTTCCCCTGAGATGCCTTTTCTGCATCTCACCAGCCTGCGCTCTCCCACCCCGAGTTAGGTTTGGTTTTCGACCACACTGCAGAATACTTGTCGATTTTGCTGGTCTTCCTTCCACAGGGGCCACTGAGAGAACTAATAACAAAGCACTAACCATCCATTTTCTCATCAGATCCTCAACCACCCTGCAGAATAGGCCCTGATATCCACATTTTACAGATTAAGAAACAAAAACTTAGTCGCTTATTTCTTCGACAAATCTTCATTGACCTCCTATTATGTGCCAGGTTTCAAGGGGTTAAATAACTTGCCCACAGTCACCCATTTAGAAAGCTGCAAAACCCTTTCTAGAACTCAGGCCCATCAAATTTCAAGCCCGTGTGTGCTCTTACTACTATTTTTTCCTCCTCAGCACATAGTAGATGTTCAACGAATGTTTGTTGGAAAAATGAATGAATGGACGCAAGCCCTTAATGTAATATGCAAACGAGAATGAGGGCCTGGGCAATCCAGTCCTTCCTCTCATTGGCCTCCTCTAACAATTAGCTACGATGTCATTACTTGAAGGCACTTGTTTTCATCTTCCATATATGCCTCAAAATAAGGTGGTGCACACGGAGCATGTTAGCAAGATGTCAAAGGCAAACACACAGGTTGAGATGAAGCTTCCTTGGGAGTCTTCCTTTGAGAAGGCAAACAGGAAACAGACTCTAGAGTTTTCAAGTCTTCGAGATTTCTAGGATTCATTTTTATGGTTTGGGAGTGGAATGTACAGTTTAAGCAAACACAATTAAATCCAAATTACCCGTGGCCAAGCAGCTACTTGCTGTCTTCCAGTGTGGAGAAGCGGAGGGCTTCTTAGGACCAGACCATATAAAAAAAAAGGTATGGAATGATTTTTTTTTTCTTTTTTTTGTAAATGGTCATTTAAAACACACCAAATTCCTGAAGAGGTTGCTGTTTTGTTTATTTTTTAATTTGTTAGTGTCATAGAGCATGAAATCTTATTTAAAAGGCACTGCTCTTTCTTGAGAAAGATGCCCAGGATTTATATTCTCGGAATCTAAATCTAGAAACCAAATGCAGTTTTTGCTTCTTTGGGGCGTCTCTGTATTCTTTAAAATATGCTGGTGCTTTTTTTTTTTTTTTCTTTGATAAAGATTCTTCAGAGTCAGAGTGCAGGCAATTTGTTGTGACTCCTAGTGAGTTGATTTATATGGAGATTGTTTTAAATATAGCACATCTCTTGGTACATAATATATATGCTAGCGAGCGTCGTCTCCATATGGTTGGTGCTGGCCATTTGAATAAAGTACCAGATGGAAATCATCATTCAGATTATTCCTTTCCCATCTTCTAAATGCAAACAGCGAAATGGGAAGCCATTTTCAAATCTTGTCAGATACCTTCAGATGATCTGGTATTATAATGGCCTTAACTGCTATAATGGGGCTCTTTTACAGATGGCAGCCGAGGCAGATCAAAACCCTTTATTAGTCCTTCTAAGAACTGTCATATACTTTCTCTTCTCTATGGTTCAAAACACAAAAGGCCCTTTGTGCCTTTAGAAACTTAGCTGCAATTTCAACTAAAAAGAGAAGCACATTAGCCACTATTATGCATGAGCCATATCATCAGCATAAAAATGAATTTGTACTATTTTGCCACATGTGATGTATTATTGCTGGACTATGTAAACAATACTGGGTCTGAAATTGAGCCTTGGGGACTCCCTTTACAACTGACAAATTGAGAAACAAGGCCATCAACTCTCACACATTGCATCCGGTGAGTAAATAACTCAGCCAAGATCCATTTCCAGCCCAGTCTGAGATAATCTCTGTCCTGTAATAATAAATCACAGTCAAGGGCGTCGGATGCCGCAGGCGGATCTATAAACCTGTAAACACTGCTGTGCTACACGGTTTTGATCTCTTGTGAAAGCTCGAGCCAGATCATTCCCGGGTTTCATCTCAGCATTGGGCATAATTGCATTCGCAGCTCCCGTCTGCCCATCGAAAGCAGCGGGGTTGCTCTTTGGAAGAAGGTGGCGGTGGTAGCCTCCTTCCTCCCTTTGTTCATTCTTTGGTTTTCTTGGATTCAGTGGGAGCCGGTGCCTGCACTGAGGATCAGGTCACAGAGACCCGGGACCAGCTCCGTTTATTCCAGAGGAAGGAAGCAGAGAAAGACTGTGTGGCGAAGTTGAATTGCTGAGGCAAAGGGGTCTCTGTCACAAGACCTGGAACTAAGTCAGAAATGGCCTGAGCAATAGCAAATTTGCTCAGTCCTGCCTCGCAATTGTTTTCCTTTGCTTAATGGCTTCTGGACGTGGCTTCACAGGCTTAGCCGTCTGTTTCGTGCCTACCTGGGGCCCAACAGGACGGTGAACACTTGCTGTTTGTGTAGGGTGAAACTTTATGCTTAGCAGTCCGTATTTAGGTCTTTAACGTACCCTGAAATATGCAATAGCGAATGCATTTCTCTTCTCGTACTTTATCTGCTGAATCTGGGATGCTCATGAGCTGGTGAGCCAAAGCTGGGGAGATTGGCAGAGGGTACTGAGAGAGAATTCGGAGTTCCAGGTAAGACGCAGAACTCCATTTATGATTGATAGTGGCAGGAGAGTGACTTAGCATTTGTTAAACACAGCAAGTCCTAGGCACAGTTCTTCTGGGCTTAGAAAGGTTCTTTCATGTAGTCCTCCCAGTAATCCTGTTGGCAGATGAGAAACCCTTGTTGAAGAGAGAACAAACCCAAGGCCCAGAGAGGCAAAGTAGTTTCTCTAAGCACACATAGCTAGCAGAGTGACAGAGCTGGGGTTTAAAACTAGTTCGTTGTGGCTGTGGGCTCATGCTCAGTCTCCTAGGCCTTATATCTTAAATGTATGGGACCTCTTTGTCTTAAGGCTGCGTAAGCAAATAGGATTCATGCCAAATCCGGTCGATTAGTATTAGGGCCTGGAATGCTTCGTTGAGAACGATTCTTCTTGAGAAAGGTTCTGTGGTTGATTAATGATGTCTGGCCTGGGGGCTGGGCAGAACTGTGCTGTGCGAAGTTTGTGTTGAATAGTAATGTATATCCACAAGAAGCCTGATGCTTATAAGTTGGTAGTGATACACTGTTTACATCCTGTTGGGAGGAAACTTCTACAAAAAGAATGCCTCCTGATTGTCACTCTGGGAACTATCAAGTTATGGTCAGCGTTTCAGGGGCTCATTTCCTTGGAAATGGAACACACCTTCTTGGAAGTGGAAGGCACCCTGGAAATACCGAGGGTATTGCATCCTGAAAGCATCCTATTTAGAGAACAATCATTTTCCATCTTCCAGTTGAGTTGGAGAAAAAGTAATAAGTGAACAAAACCTAAATAAATGATCACAACAAAAACTCCTCCAACCGTTAGGAGGCGCTATAACCAATTACCCTTAATTTATAAAAGCTTTGTGGAGTGCTTGCTGGCTATTCTATTTTCTTTTCACACTCGTTTTTGTTCTTTGCCTCATTTCTCTACCCCTCCTCAAAACAAATCAGCCACCCAATGGTCCAACAAACAAACATCTCCACCAAGAACCCCTTTTTAAATCATTTTTTTTTCTTCATAGACCCCATATTTTAAATGCGTCGATCTAGCAAACTTCAATTAGTAATAAAGATTTATTTTTGGATTTTCATGAATCAAAGACTGCCTGTGAGAGCTTCTGCTCAGAACATGACAAAAACTGAAAATCAAAGAAATTCAGTGATTTAGTTGCCTGCGTAGCCTTATCAAGGACAAACGTACAGGTTCTACTGGGCTTTACATAGTGATGGAGATTGTGTGCCAATACTCATTATTGCCTTGGGAGACTTCTGGGAGGGTATGTCTTGAAACCCAGTTGGAGAACCAAATCCTTAACTCCTGAGTGCCTGGTGGAAATTTTGTAAATATAGGATGCTGTCTCCCTAAAAGAAATACCTAGTGATTCCTTTTCTTCGCCAAATTTGATCATAAATTCAGGCTTCTTTCTCAGGATTAAAATTTCTATTTTGGATGTTTAGTTACACATGAATAACATCTTTAATTCTGGGGTCTGAGGACTCACCAGGAACACCAGGCCACATTTAGTTTAAATTAAATCACCTTAAAGGTCTCCTATGATTAGTTGTTAATAATCAAAGAGACCAGAACTCAGGACATTAGGGATCACTGACAATTTTAAAAATTAGACCACACTTCCTCCCAGATACGATTTTTAAGAACTTCAAATAAAAATAAACAGGTTTTCTGGCTGCAAGATTTCAGTGTTTGTTTCATTCCCCAGTTATCTGGAACCCAGCTGTCCAGATGTGTCCGAGAGATGGAAAGATGGTAAAAGTCCTAGGAAACAAGTTTAGTTCCAGCAGTAACTGGAGTTTTGCTAGATTAGGGATTAATACAGGGCCCATCTTTCATTCCCTCTATATTATTTCCTACCGCCTGCTGAGCACTATAACCCAAGGGCCAACGGCAAAGATGCCTTAGAAATCAAAATCTGTGAATCTGATGACAAAGTATGTTTATTATTTGGTTTCTTCCACTGATGGGGGCAGGGGAAGAATTTTCCTACTGGACTAAACTTAAAAGAAGTGACAGTTTTGTGGCAGAAGTGATTCCCAGCCAGGCTTTGCATTCTAAATCAATCCTAGCAGTTACTCAGTCACACCCACCCCCACACTCTATCCTTGACTAAAAACCTTCCTAATGATAAATCGCAAATGGTTTCTTGGTGGACTCACAGCAGAGTAGATGGGAGAGGTGATTTTTTTTTTTTTCCTGAAAAGAAAGAATACGGAAGGGACTTAAATGTAAACATCATCAAGAAAAATTAAAGGAAGCCTTTTAAATGTATCATCTGCCGTTTAATCGGGGCAAGAGTCTTTCAACAAGACTTCAGTGGGATGGTTGCAGGAAGCCACGGAGGGGAGCCCAGGATGAGATTTTTCAGAGCCTGATTCGTTGTGTTCTCAGTGTCTGGGTTTTATAGAATTCGGGAGGAGAGCAAAGTGTGACTATGCCTGACAAACCACCCAGGAAATCCAGAGGTTGTTGGTGGCTCAGTGAGTGTAGACCCCAAACAAAAGGACAGATTTTGGAGGTGACAAATTTATGGTCAACTGGGATTCATAAAATGAAGAGAGTGTGAACCAGTGAAATTTGGTGCCCTTCGAAAAATGAAAGGGGACCTCAATTGCCAAGATGGTGCTAGATATGGCCGAGATGTACCTAGGTGGCTGCCAGCTGCCCTTCAGGCGGAATCCAGGCTGGAATCCTCATCCTGGTACAGAAATTAGAAACACTGAAGTATAGTTCTGTAACTTTCTGTCCCTGGGGCTGCGTCTGGCTTGGATATAAAGATGTTTTGAGGAGACCATAAATCCAGCCCGTGACCCTGGCTTCAATCCAGTTCCTTTCACCTCCCTAAATCAGCTCTCAGAGTAACTTGAGCTTAGAGGAAGATAATTCTTCTGACTGTGGAAAATGTTAGACGGTGAAATAGATGTCAAAGATTGGTTGTAAGATCTCTCTAAGAATTAAGAAGAGAGTTATTTAGGCCAGTTCTCTGTCTGCCTAATAGAGTATTGGTATAACGAGTCCTATAAGCCTCAGCTTTTTCATCTATAAATAGGGACTATGGTTGTATAAAGTAAGTAGTGCAGGCAACACACTGAGCCGTGGTGTTATAAGCGGCCCCTAAATAATATTACAGAGAGGTCTTTCCGTCCTATCACTGAGGTGAGAGGTTCTAGCTGACTGGTACTGAGTTCAAGAAGACTCTCTCTTATTCTCTCTCACTCTGCGCATGCACATGCGCACACTTAGGAATATGAAGGAAAGCGTCCCTTTAAAGCCAATGTTGCTTAACCTTTTAGGGCTTGGTCAGAGCTCCAGCCTTTCTGCTTGGACAGCGCCTCAGTTCAGAATGATCTTCAGAAGACTGAATGATGGAGAGCGACATGCCGAACCAGTTTCTCCTTGCACTGAAATGCATTGTTTTGTGATCATTGTCAAGAGACAGTGTTCTCAGTTTTATCATACACGCTTGCCCTGGGCTTAGCCAAATGTGACGATATTACAAAGATCATGGTTTCTGTGTTTCTGACACAGGAATGTGATAATTTTCAGGCACATTGCTAAGTGTTGCACACACACCAGCACATATAACTTTTTGCTAAGACCCTAACGAGTGGCTACAATCTGTCTCCTCGTTTTAATGATAAGGAAATTGAGGTTCAGAGAGTGTAAGTAATTTGGCCACACTCAAGAACCAGTATGTGCGGACCTAGGATTTGAAGTCAGGTTTGTGTGACTCAGACCCCCAAGCTCTTACCCACCCTCCTTTCTTCACCGCTTCTCATTCTGCCAGGCTGACGTGAATGGCCTAATGACACCCTCATATTGACTTGGTTCCAAGATATGGACTTGGGGAGATGGACTGTCATACAACCTCTCAAAAGAATTGCCTGTCATTGTCCTTTTTGCCTGTTACTTTTTGCCTGTCCTTTTCCAGAAGATATTTTGTCATACCAAGCCCAGCAGAGTGAAGACCCAGGCCTTCTCTCTGACGGTTGCTTGCCTGTCTTTTATGACTCTGGTTGTTCCTTACCTTGTAATTTAAGAGACATCATCAAAAGTTCATCTTAGCTATCCCTCTGCCTCTTAGTAGTCAAATCAAAAGCAAAGAAAGATCAGATTTTCCACAGAAATCCAAGTTTGTTGAGCATTTTGCATACGATATCTTTTCAATCTTACCCCGTCCATGTGAAGTAAATGTTCTAATCATCATTCTGCAGGAGAAGGAACCAAAGCTCAGACAGGTACCAGACAGGTCTGAGGTCAGGTGTCTAGTGGGTAGATGAACTTGTATTTTAGATCTAACTTAATACAACGCCCTTGCTTTTTACTTATGTCGAATCCCAATACTCTAATGCAGTGGTCTTCAAACAGTGGCAACTTGGCCCCACAGAGGACATTTGGCAATGTCTAGAGACATTTATATTTATCACAACTTGGGGCAGCTATAGGCAACTAGTGGGTAGAGGCCAGGGATGCTGCTAAACATCTGGCAAGGCACAGGACAGCCCCTCACAGCAGAGAGTTATCAGACTCAAAAGTTAATAGTGCCAAGGTTGAAAGAATCCTGCCCTGAAGGAATACCAGGGAAGCCGTGTGGCGTAGTGACCAGAAGAATAGGTGTACAGGTGCCAGGCCATCCACGAAGAGTATATCTCAACCCCCAGCTCTGCAAGGGAGGTCTGATCACCTCCATGTTACACATAGGGAAACCGAGTCTCAGAGAAGTTAAGCCACCTGCCCAAGATCACACAGTTAGCAATCACTGGAGGTGGAATTCAAACGAAGGCCTCCTGTCAAATCCAGAGGTTTCCTCCCTTATCATAATCGTGCTTCCTTGGATTCTTGCTTTCCTCTTTGAATTTAGACTTTGAGTCGACTTAAATATTGCCGACCTGGCTCAGTGGTTCTCAAACTATGACATGCATCAGATCCACAGGAGGGCTTGTGAACACACAGATTGCTGGACCCCACCACTAGTTTTTGAGTCAGTAGGGCCTGGTGAGAACTGAGAATCTGTATTTCTAACAAGCTCCCTGGTGACGCTGCTGCTGCTGGCCCAGGGGCCACATTCTGAGAACCACTGTTAGGTCTTTAGTGTTTTCTTCTTCCCTTCGGAGTTTTTCCTCTGCCTCCTCCTTACCTCTCCCTCCCTCAACTGTCTGGGAGCACGGGAGGGCTGTGTGTGCAGCCCAGCTCCCACAGACAAGCCGGGGCTGACAGGCCAGTGAAATATTAGTGGAACATGTGAAACCCACATCCTTACGAAGGCTCACTGCAGAGCTCCACCGGATTACATGCCTTACTGGTCCAAGTGTTCTTACGGTCTCCCGGGAGTGAATTAAAATCATTTGCTGGTGACTTAGGCGGATGAGCTGGTCCTGGGTTGGGTCTAATCTGGGTCAGAGAGCGCAGGCTGATCTGTCATTTGAAACAGTGAAATCTCTGCCTCCTTAGGGATCGTGGCTGCCCTCTGTGCAAGGCGGCAAGAGGGCGGAGGTGCAGATGGAAGCCTGTCCCCTGTCCCTTTGTCTGGCAGCTGCTGTTTTCATGGGGTGGCTGCTGCAGGCAGCAGTAGGTGGTCTGCTTAAGGGGCTGGGAAGCCAGGCTTCCTACAGTCCTGAGGGGTTCCCTCCAATTTATTACGTCTATGCTTGGAACATCTGATGTGCTGGAGGTCCAGGAATTTGTGATGGATATACAATCAAGACATGTGCTGTGCTCAAACTAGTGCTAAATAGGCCAAGGAGGGGGAGATAGAAACTAGTGTTTATTGAGCCTGATTATATGGCAGGCATTGCGCTTGATGCTTTGCAATCATCTCATTTAATCCTCATAGCAGTTTTGCAAATTAGGTATTCTTACTAGCATGAAGAAACTGGAACTTTGAGAAGACTACTGACTTACCCAAGCCCATAAACCTTGTAAATGGGGTAAGTGGGGGAGTCAGGATTTAAACCCAGTGTAATCTGATTCCAACAGCTGTTATCTTTCCATTTAATTGGGTGGGGGTGGGGGAGAGAGAGAAAGAGATAGAACTTAAAAGCTTGAGGTTCAGAGGAGGTGAGCAAGCCTACGTAAGTGATTCACTCCTTTTGCTTGGTGCAGAGAAATTTGGAATGAGGAGAAATCAGGCATTAGTACACACCGTGAGGGGTTCGTTTCCGTCTTTGGGTTAAGTGACATGCGGAGCGGATATTTCCCTCAGAGCTTTGTAGAAGGTACAGTCAATTCCAAAATTATTAAAGGACTTTTAGAAGAGGGAATAATACAAAATATTAAGAAGTTGAGAGTTGGTCAGAGTAGAAATGCAATTTGTCCCTCTGTAAACCAAAGTTTACCATCTCATCTTAGATATAGAGACAGAACTCCATAGCCTTTTCCCCTTTTTTATGAATAGGAAAAATAGAGCAACTTGGTTTCTGTAGTTTTCCTGAATTGTGAGAATAAAATAAAAATATATCTTTGTAATTTTATCCTAGCCCAGGAAAAGGTGAAAGAAACATGAGCCCAAGAGATTTGTAACCCACTCTCTCTGTGGTCCTCAAGGCCTGGGTCTTAATTCCAAATAGGAAAGACACTTGAACTGGCACACTTTTTCAGCATTCACTCCTCTGGAGAAAATTGTGACATCCACAGGGTGGGAAGAACCAAACATTTAAACCAGTGTTGTGGATAATTGGCCTTGAGCCTCTTAGTCCCATAATATGCTTAGTGGTGTCTGCAGTAGGCCTGACTTCCAGCACCGGCCATTTGAAATCAGGCCCAATTCACAGCATAAGTAATAATACCTTCCAGTACTTAATGCCTTTTACAGTCCTGTAAGGCATTTGAGTCACATTATCTCATATAATCCTCAGAACAACACTATGAAGGAGATATTTTTATTTTCAGTTTATAGACAAGGATACTAAGTCTTGAAAAGATCACATAGTCCCAACTCAAATTTATTTATTTATTTATTTATTTTTTAGGCGAGGCAACCCTTGGTTGACCTCACAGATTGCAAGGATCTTGTCAGCTTACGATCCCTTATTTATTTATTTATTTATTTATTTATTTAATTAATTCTTATTTTTTACGCCTATAGCACCTGGTCTTCCTACGTGGTCTCCCATCCAAGTACTAACCAGACCCGACCCTTCTTAGCTTCCGAGATCAGACGAGATCGGGCTTGTTCAGGGTGGCATGGCTGTGGGCCCAACTCAAATTGAAATCTTTAAGTCCTATCTGAGGGCTCGTTCACTCTATTTCTATCTGCCTCCTTGTGATGTAAGTTTGACTTTGTTCTTTCAATTTACTGATTAGATTTTGTTTAATATAGCTTTTCCTTGATATAAGATAAACACATATTCTGATTGAAAATACAGAAAAATCAGTGAAGGAACTCTATCACCTTAATTAAGGACAACCACTATCTTCTGCATTTTTTTCTATGCCTGTTGAATCAGTACCTCTTCATTTCGACTGAGTTCAAACTACATATATAGCTTTCAGTTTTCTTTCCTCAGGAGCCCCTAGCACCATTTCTGGAGCCTTAAAGTTGCTCTGAAGAGCTCTGAGTGGATAGAGGGATAAAAGATGAATGCGTGTATTCATAGGTGTCTGTGGGACAGAAAAAAATAAGAAGAAATTGTCTCTATCCTTGAAATGCTTGCCGTCTAAATATGACAAGACCAAACATGTAATCATGCTGCAGCTCTTGGAACTAACAAAAACATAAGCGAGCACCCAAATCTGAGGTGAATAATGCGGTGTGAGTGTCACATGTAAGTGTCGAGAATGGGATTGAACAGCGTAAATCAGGACTAGTCAGGGGAGGGTGCCCGGGGGACACAGCCTTTCCTGCACTTTTGAGAGAAATGATGCTTGTGGTCGGTGGAGAAATATATAGCTCTCTAGTCTTTTTTGACATGATAAAATGAAGAGGAGGGACTGCGAAAATTGGAAGTTACTTACGTCCTCACAACTTTCCTTTGGCGTTTGGGTCCCTTGAGTGAGAATACAATACACCTTGTGGGCCAAGGAAACCTATTTTTTATCCATTTATAGAAAATATGGACGTGGCTTGTGTTTCTGAAGAGTGCTACTTTCTAATCACTTGGGGAAATCATAATGAAATGAAAACGGCTGCTTTACTATTTAAGCTTTGGGAGAAAGAAATAGCACAAGCTAAATAATTTACAGATTAAGCATCTGAGTGTTAAGGAAGAGGTCAGCTTTGTTGCTTTTAGAAGAATGATTTACTGGCCTACTTAGCTGTTTAAGTCCCTCTGTGACATTTCAGGAACATGCTTTTCTATTGATAAGTAATACTGCAGTGTGATAGATGAGGGAACAATAGCGTGTGTTTGGCCAAATAGTTATTCTTAATGTTTGCTTAACAGATAAAGAAGTCAGGTGGCATTTTCCATCGGCATGTCCTACAATACTGCAAAACTAACAGCTCCAAGACTTAGCATAGAAAAACGAGAAATTCCCAGGGAAAGTCTAGGTTGGCAGCCGAAAAGGCCAATCAGTGTCAGCTGGGTTCCTTAAATACCTTTTCCTATGGTCTTCATGACTCAGCAGAAAGTGCATAGAGTTTGAAGTCAAATCTGTGTCAGATCCAGCTCTACCACTCTTTAGCCGTGGGCTTTTGGAGGTGTTATTTACCCCCCATATGCCTGTTTCCTTACCTTCTGAAAGTTGTTGACAGTGACTATAGCACAGGTTGTTGAGAGAATGAAAATTGTTACATGTGTACAAAGTGACTTACTTAAAACTTGATGCCTACTGGCACCTACAGAGATTTAAGTTATATTCAGTTATTCAACAAATGCTTGGCACTGTGCTAGCCGCTGGGGAACATAAGAATGATGAAGATGGATGGTCCTCTGGTGTCATAAAACTAAGATTTTAGTAGAGAAGACAGACCCAAAATAAAAGTAATCAGATAGATATATATATATATAATCACAACAAATTTAGCTAAATGTTATAAAGACCCCAGGGGCTGAGACCGAGAATATTTGAAGTAAGTGTGAAAGTGTTTCGTTTAGGGTAGGAGAGGACATGCCTTTCTGAGCAGGTGACTTTAAGCAGAGTTAAAGCGTAAGGAAGAGCCAGCCGTGGGAAGAACGTGGGGTAAAGCATTCTAAGCAGGGGGCATGGTGGGTGCAGTAGCCCCGAGGGAGGGAGAGCATGGCGTGCTCCAGGGACTGAACATGACCGATGGCTGTGACCTGGCAAGTGAAGAAGTGAACCACTTGGGAGGGACGAGGCAGGAGAGGTCAGCAAGAATGGGTCACATGCAACCTTGGTAGAGTCTGGATTTCATGCTAAGCACAATTTTATCATTAATTTCATTTTATTCCCACTGTAATTTCAACCTTATTGAGCACCAAGAACCCATCAGCCATCATCCAATTATGCAGGAATTTCTAGGACTATGTGCTCCAGGAATTAGGGAGTAAGTACCAGGGTTGTGAGCAAGCACACCCCATTCATTGTGGAGGCAAGCTTCTGGAAGCCACAGTGAGGGGCCACTGGTCCAGCATTTGTTTCACTAACGATGTGTCAGAGCTGCGATGGGCTTTGAGCCCCTCCAATTCTGCCTCCTCGTTCTGCATAGGGCATAGGTTTCGGGTCTCTGGGAGACAGAGATTTAAGTGCTAGTTTACTGATCGTCCTCTGTATCCCAGAGAGGGTGCTGGTCACTTTCCTGTTCAACTTCTTTAATCCTCACAGGTACCTGTAAAATAGTCATTTTAGCCAGGTTTCCCATATGAGAAAACAAAGTAAATTGGCTAAGGAAGTGACCCATTGGTGCAACTACTTTGGAAAAGAATTTGGTTTTATTCTATCAAATTGAACTTTCACATACCCTTACAACCCCAAATTTCCACTTCTTGATATAGTCCCAACGAAAATTTCTACACATGAGCAGTAGGAGACACACATAAGAATGTTCAAAGAAGTAATGTTCTTAGTAGCAACAAACTGGAAATAATCCAAATGCCCATCCTCAAAGAAATGGATCAATAACATATGGTCTAATCACACACTGGGCTGTCACTCAGCAGTTAAATGGGGTGACCTACAGCCACCTACAATATGGATGGCATTTAATATAGTGTTAGATGAAAACAAGTCTCAAATGACTTCTTAGAATATTGTACTCTTTTCATAAAGTTCAAAAAACGAGCAAAACCAAACAAAATGTGATCTAACTTTTGAAAGCAAAGGAATAATCATAAAATTCTGAATACTGGTTACGTTTGTGTGGGGAGGCAGGAGATAGGATAAGAGAGAGACACATAGATAAATATAGGTAAATATACTTCAAGTTCTTATGTACAGTAGTAGGCTCTTGGGTATTCATGGCATTGTAACTGAACGAACAAATGAATGAGTAAATGAATGAATGAAGTAGAAGTTTGCCCAACGTAGACCAATGGTGACAGTGTGATTGAACTAAGGCAATGAAAAATTTAACTCTACAATTGAAGTCCGTTAACAGACAAAAAGTTACTTTTATGGTCTTTCCATTATGTTGGGATGCTCGAGGATTAGAAACAAATATTTGACAATTTATTAGCAGAGCTCTGAGCTACTCACTTGGTAGTTCATGATGTATCTACAGCCACCACTACTCATAAACACACAACAATAGACAATATTTTGAATTTATATTGTTTTTTATATAGATGTGTGATCTTCAAACTTTTTGATCATGCACCTAATCGGTAAAAAAATTGGGGGCATCCAATCCTACTATCTGTGAATTTATTAATAAACTAGGTACATCTACTATTATTAATATATCTATATATTTTCCATGTTTAAATGAAAATGAAACACATATAGAAGTTCGAATAATTAATTTCTTCCCACACTCCCGTGGCTTATCCTGTGCATCCCGCTTTGGGGAGATCTGTATATCACCAAACCTTACAATTCAAATGTTTTGCTTTCGTATTTCAAGGTCTCGCCTTATGTTCCCCACCATTTATTTTCTTATTTGGCAGGTAGTGTTATTCCCATGGCCTCAGTGGGGAATGTGGAGCCCAGAGAATTCTTGGCTTTCTCCCGACATTACCAAGAAGGACTGGCAAATTTTGGAGCAGGAGCAGAACACTCTGGCCCCTGCCAAGGGCTCGTCCCACTATATTTGGGAGCTTCTAGTCTAACACCAACAGTGTTATGTGATTTTTTTTTTTCATGTTTAATATACCATGTTTTTATTTTTTATGTTAATTACACATTATTTAAAATTTTTTTTTCAATTACAGTTGTCACTCCATATTGTATTAGTTTCAAGAGCGTAGCATAACAGTTAGACATTTATATAATTTATGAAGTGGTTCCCCCAGTAAGTCTAGTGTTACTTGATTCTTAAAGTCAGACCAGCCTGGCTTCAAATTCCAGCTTCAATGCTTAGTTGTGTGCTTGGGCGGAGCTCCTCCATCTCTTTGAACCACAGTTTGCTCATCTGTAAGATGGAGATAATTATATCTACCTCGTATGGTCGTTGTAAGAAATAAAAATAAGATCAAATAGATTAAAGCCTAACAGAGAGGACAAGACAGTCAATCAATGTTCGTTTTCCTCGCTTTCTTCCTACTTCCCTCTTCTGTTATATTGACATATGGAATTTAGCAGTATTTGAGAGGCAGGGGAGGAAGCTATAATTGTAAACAGTGTATGAAATATGGTTTTATGTATTTAATTTTAAATGCACAAAGTCCTATGAACAGTATTAATCTTGCCTCTAAATGTGTCTCATGCTTAGAAAGGATTTCGGCCCCTATGTGGGCTGCGCTATTACAATGAAAGCAAGATAGGCCAGGGCTACTTTAAAGTGTGGTCCACAGCCTTGTGTCTTTTCCACTCTTTGGGTATCAAATATGATGCCGCATTGAGATATTTCATAAAGGTACCCATTACTTAGCTAAGCTCTAGCTTTTTCAGTTGTAATATGAGATTTTTCTTCTTTTTCTGTATCTGAAGGAGTGGAAAAGAGGTTTTTATTTTTATTTTATTTTATTTATTTATTTATTTATTTATTTGTTATTATTTTTTTATCTGAACAACTATACCAGGATGGGGAGGAATGGCTAACCTGGGCACCAGAGAATCATACAATTTATATGGGGCCTTGTCTGTAAATAAAATTCCTATAAACACGAGATATTATAACACATCTTTACAGAGCTGACCTTCTGAATGCCTACACATGTTTCCAATTTACGTAGGATTTTTTTCTCTCAGGAGATTCCATTCTCCCTTAAAAAACACACATGTACAAACACAAAACTTGATTTAAATGAAACAGACACCTTAAGAATCTTAACAAGTAGAGTTGACCTTTGAACATAATTCTACAAAACTGTATTGTGCTCCCCAAGTGTTGCCAGGAGGCCTCGGACAGATCAATGCCTGACAGCCCCTTCCTGAACTTTCGTAAGCACATGAGACCCATGGGCGAGGGCGCCTTGGCCAAAATCCAGTGATCCTGTTTTCTCCCACTGTGCCAGGCTGTAATCAGAGACCCTCTCTTTTTCCCCTGGAAAGCCACGTCAGAGACTTCCTCTCATTTGACAATGGCAAGATCGTGGGATGTCGACTGTCTGTGTGAACAGAACACATATGTACGGTAACATACAGGGACATATGCAGAGACACGTTTAGACACATGTAGCTGTCCGTGCACGCGCACTTTGATGGCTCAAGCATCCAGGCTTATTGCAATGTCACGGACAGATTTCAGGGAATGAGATAATAGAACAAAATACACTAAATCTACTCTGAGGGCAATCTGCCCTTTTGTTGAAGACATGGCGATATCAAAAGAGGTTTGGGTCATTTTTCGACCTTCATTTCTTGTGGTTTTGGCCAAGGGCAAAAAGTGCTGCTTAGCGAGGAGTCACTCATCCAGAATAGGCAGAGCCACAGGGACAGAAGCAGACGAGTGATTGCCAGGAGCGGGGGCAGCAGTGGCTGTGAAGTGACTGCTTCATGGGTACAGGGTTTCTTTTGGGAGTAAGGAGAATGTTCTGGAATTAGATAGTGGTGATGAGAGCATAACATCACGAATTTACTAAAAGCCTCTGCATTGTGAACTTTAAAATGGCTAAAATCGTGAGTTTCACCTCCAATAGAAGAAAAGAAAAGAGGCCCAGAAACTAAGAATGTTAAGCCATGGAACAAACGTCAGCTCCCCCCAGTGCTCAGGAGCAGAGTGCTGATGTATCCTGGGGGCTGCTAAGAGGCGCCCTGGGGCCTGGA
Source organism: Pteropus alecto (assembly GCF_000325575.1). Lineage (NCBI taxonomy): Eukaryota > Metazoa > Chordata > Mammalia > Chiroptera > Pteropodidae > Pteropus > Pteropus alecto. The sequence goes on from NW_006436282.1 coordinate 24,003,369, forward strand.
GCTGGACCAGGGGTAAGGACGGCTGGTCTTCAGCACTGGAGAGAGGCAGGTAAAGAATTCGGGGTCGGGACTACTGGGGAAGCAGCGTGAACACAGGGACACCCAGAAGACACCCTTTTACCTCTCCCCGGCCAGTGTCCCCTGCTCACCTGCCCTGGTTTGGCTCGTTTTTCTGATGGTAGATTCTGTTCTGGACACTAAAAGTAGGGAGCACTCCCTAAAATGCGTAGTTCCAAAGCACAGCCTCTGCTTTTCCTTGGCTGGGCTGGAATCCAGCCAAGAGGGGTCCTGGTTCTGAAGCCACGTGGTATCGCTGGAGCCTCCCTGTGACAGCCCTGTAAGGTCACGCCGGGGTAGCCTGTGCCAACGGAGAATTGTAAGATACCAACTTTCCTGCTCTCTGTGGCCAGAGGTTTACCCACACATGTTGACATAATGTGCATTTCTCCCTGACAAGGGAGCCCAGTGTCAATTCTGAGTTCAGCTCACGGGGAACCCAGCTTATTTCTAAGGTAAATCAAGTTGTGTTTTTTATTTGGGAGACTAGAAAGTTGAGGCTGAGAAACTCATGCAGATATATATATATATATTTAAAGATCAGTTTTCTTACAAAAACTGATGTTGGGTCTGACTTTGGAAGTATCACGTAAAAGGTTCTTTTATTTTGCTTGTAGAGCAGGTCTGAAACGGGCTCCTCTGGCATCAACTCTTTTGTCTTGAAAAAGACCAGTAATGCATGCTATGAATTTCTGTATCGGAAAATCTGAATCACCCTGGGATCCACATGAGTTCCTTGATGAAAATGTGAAATTAATTTTGTACTAAATAAAACTCGAAAATGATTTCAATTACGG